>NC_056730.1:19486347-19758847 GCF_019279795.1 Protopterus annectens
AATTACTGCCACCACCAGCTAATAAATATCAGCTACTCAAAGACCCTTAAAAGGGTGTCCAATTATTACTGTGCAGTATTATTATCCAGTGGTAGTATGACTAACAGTCAAGGCTTACTTTAGAGTTGCCTTTTACAATAATCTCTATAAATATGCAATGTACTCTAGAGCTTATCTCTACATAAAGCAGCCACAGGTAGAAGGTTTTAAAAATATTTAATAATAAATAATTAAAACACAAGCCAAAACTACTACACCACAGTGATATCTAAGAGTATGGAGATCACACAGAAACTTAAAATAATACAAGTAGGACAGATCTGATTTCAAAGAAAAATACCTAATTAATCTTTACTACCTTTAACTATTCCTACAAGAAACCACAGTGATAAAACTTACATGTGAGCATAAGGCAGAGTGCTGAGAAGTTGGATGTCCAAAGTCAAAATGCTTTTTAGTCTCTTGTGAGAAATCGTATTTAAACATTACTAACAAACATGTTTGCTGGGTCCCTCCCCAAGTTGCATCATTTTTGACACTTAGGTTTTCCCAGGCAAACAAACTGCATTATTTAGCAATCTAACAACTGCACAGAAACTTACAACAATCGAAGACATTTCACGTGTATATTCTAACAGAAACTAGAGCAATAAAGCACCTTCCACATCTAAATTCTGGTCATAAACTTTAGCCTTAAAACAATGGGCATGAAACCTTCATCCAGCCACACTGGACCCAACTTGTAAAACATTAAAGAGATTCGTAAGATCTTTTCAACTTAAAAAGACACATTTGAAATATTTGGCTTGGTTTTCCTTACAGCTGATGGCAATGTTGCAACAATCTTGAAGTTCACATTTTACAGTGTTTTCTTACATTTAAAAACACAAGCCTGTATTTTACATTTATTTACAAATGCCAGAATTGTATATCAAATTTTATTTGACTAGGCTGGCAGCCTTCACCCATCTCTCCCCAATTGTCACAGCTTCTAATAAAGTAGTTGTTCTCTTCTAAACTTTTGGACATTTCTTCCAGCGTTTGCGTATTATGTTTAATCATTATTTTTAAGAGATCAAAACCAGTTTTATCAAATAGTTCATGTAACTCTTTTAGCAACCCAGGGTTAGTGTGAGCACCATTAGGATATTTCCATAGGCGCAAACCTTGCGGCACCTGCTGTAATTTCAAATTCCTTTCCAAATAAACATTCTAAGCTGCAACTTTTTATAAATAAACAAATTGTTTTCGAACATGCCCAGTCTCTCAACCAAACTCATATTCTTCAGTTGAACGCCAGTATCAGGAGATGAATTCTCCCAGAAATTAAACCCATTTCTTTTCCTGGACATAAAATCTGCTTCAGACTCACCAGTGGATCTCTCCCTTGTGTTAGAACTATCAAGGGATTGTAGGGCCACCATATCCTGTGCCGACTGCCCAGGCTGCGAACCACATGTAGGCTGGGTTAAAAGAAGTCCTAAACTGCCGAAAATATTGGCAGTTCCACTTTGCTTATCCACCAAAGACTTGATTTGAGTGGTATGTACTGCTGACTGTTGATTGATTTGTTGGAGCAACTCCATAATGTCTCCATTCCATGTGGATCCCTCCATAGGCAAGTGGAAAGACAGAACCAGACTCAGGAACCAAAAGACTACCAAACAGAACTCTGCTCACCACTCCAATCCCCCACACTGAAAATCAGGATCCAATAACACAATTTTATTGAAGGTTAAGTGCTTTCTTCCCCTAAGAGGGACTTCATTAGAACAAAGTCACAATTCAGACCCAGCCCTTTGATATGCATCCCATATTAACTCAATTAAACAATTAAATCATTAAGCCCTACTTACATCTTAAAATTGTGTTATTGGATCCTGACTTTCGGTGTGGTGGATTGGAGTGGTGAGATGAGGGTATGGACTGCTGGCCGCCATGTTTGCGTGATGGTAAGTGATGTGCAACAGTGGCAAACCATGCAGTTTCTCGATTGTTAGGTATACATGTACTTGTGTAAATGAGCTAGTGAAATGAGCCATGTTTGTAGTTCTTTTAAGGAAGTTGAGAAAGCAGATGTTCTTCGTGTTTCACTATTGTAGTCATCACACTTAGGTTATCTGCCTGCAGGTAGCACACAGTCGGCCCGAATACCAGAGACTTTGTATTTCTGCATCGGATGCTGTCACTCCAGGACTGACAGTTTGTCAGGGGTATAAAAACAGGCAGCCGACGCCATTACATCAGTCTTTCTTGCCGAGGAGCCCGAAACAGAAGCAGTTCGTAAGTGCCGGTCGGCCGCTACCTGAATTTTCGTTTACGAATTTAATAACCCTGAAGTCTTTTAAAGCTAAGTACCCCATTGGGGATCCTTTTTTCTTGCTCTAATCGATGCTAGAAAAAGTTAACAATTGTCTTGCCTATGGAAAGCAGATACCTCACAGAGATTTTCATTCTTAATGTGTCACCTGTTTAGCCCCAGACCACAACGTCCCTTGCTGTCAGTTTTGTGCCTTATTTAACACTCAAACCATTCATCGTCGGGCTCTCTATCACTAAATTCTTTCGCTCTTGATCTCCGTATACTGAAATGGCTTTGGTAAGCCATCCGACTACAGATATTCCGAAAAAACGTAAAGATAAAGACAGAGACAGACCGCATAGGTCCAAAACTGCCAATGACGCTTCCGTTAAGCTAGTTGCCAGTCCGCCAGTACTCAGAGAGTCGCTTTCGCAGCCCCTGATGCCCGCTTCATTGGATTCGCAGGCCTCTACTGAGACTCATTCGGAGTCCGGTATGCCGTGAGACTCTTCTTCGATTGTGGAACCTGCGGATGTCTCTACCTTGGATGGGTCCGGAGCTGCTGAGCAAACACCATCTTCTGAGGCAGTTATTCGCTCAACCGATGTTTGACTCAAACCAACGACTTCTTTTTTAACCAAAACTGCCAGGTTTCTTAGGCCCAGAGTATGCACTATGCCTTGAAAACCGACGACCAAAGCACATGCACCAGTGCCGCAAAAACAGATGCTTAGAATGGCTGAAGACCTTATTACGTTGATATGGGAAAGTCAGCCTTCCCCTGCTAAGAGACAGAGTCCAGTTCCCTTCAGCTTCTAGAGACCAGGAGTCTGATGACTCTGAAATTTCTGATTATGAAGACATGCCCTTATCTGCTTTTGAGGATTTAGATGCAGAGGGATCCATTCCCTCTGCCTCCACTCCAGAGGATTTTTCTGTTGGTGAAACCTTGCATGCCTTACAAGAGCATTTCCACTGGAAAAGTCAAGACTATTCTCAGTCCAAAAAGAGATGGAGAGAATTTCTAGAGTTGCCTCAACACAGGCCCTTAGCAATACCCCATGTCCTGGATGTTGTGGATGATGTTTTTATGGAATCCAGTCTTACTCCTGACACTTTACCTCCTGTCCCTAGGAAACCAGACAGAGGTACTACAGCGTACCTGACACTTACAAATTTATTTTCAAGAATCCTACTGCTGATCCAGACATCATTTCCCAGGGGCCTAAAGGTATCAAGGCTACTGCAGCCAAGAACCCCACCCCTTTGGACAGGGATTCCAGAGCTTTGGACAGATGGGGTAAAAAGGTATATACCTCTGCAACTCTTGCTATCAGGGCATTGAATTGTCAGTTTCACATGCTGAAGTACCAGCAACATATTATGGAACTTGTTAAATAAAAAGTGGCTACATTTTCAGACTGTGCAGAAAATAAAGAATTGTAGGAGCTTATGCACTCTGCAAGCCAAGTCAGCAAGCATACTTCGCAGTGTGGCTTTGATGCTTTAGAAGCATCCTGCCAGGCAGCTGTCACTGGCTCTGTACTGAGAAGACATGCTTGGCTGAAGGAGCAGACCTTGCCAGAACATGTCAAATCAGAGTTATTAGATGCTCCTTTGAATAAGGACTGTTTGGCACCAAAGCAGAAGAGGTTCTTAAAAAGATGGAAGAAAAAGCCAAGTCTATGCAGACTGTTAAAGAATTCTTACAAGTGCAACCCCCTAGATTCAGTAGACATTGCCCTTCCAAACACTGGTCCTTTCCAGCCCCCTACAGGCCTTTTCAATCCAGACCCAGGGGAAACAGACCACCCAGACTACAGTTTCAGGGTTTGCAGAGGTCTAAGCAATGGAGTGCCCCCACCCTTAAAGCAGGTAGTGGTAAGCCACCTCCTTATGGAAAAAGCTCACAATGAGTTCTTTACTCCACTCCCCAGCCCTGCTCAATTGCTTGTGCCCCTAGGAGGAAAACTTTCCCTTCATGCAAAAAACTGGATGTCCATCACTCAGGACCGGTGGGTCCTCAACTTTGTATCCCAGGGGTACAAATTTTAATTCCATTCACAGCCAACCCCAAGCGGGTTTCCAGACCTTCCTCTAATCCAGTGGGCAGAGGCTCAAAACCAAGTACTTTCCCTACTCAATATCAGAGCTATTTAGCCGATTCCAGTAGAACAGAGGGGGTCAAGGATTCTACTCCAGACTCTTCCTGGTACCCAGGAAAGAGGGCTCTTAGCACCCAGTCCTGGATCTTTCCATTCTCAGCATCTGCCTGGTGGTGGTAAAATTCAAAATGCTTACACTGCAACAGCTTCTTTTTATGCTAGCCAAGGATGCCTGGTTAGTCACCCTAGACTTAAAAGAAGCCTATATGCATATCCCCATAAGGGAATCCTGCAGGAAGTATCTACGTTTCAGGGCAGGGCCTATGCATTATCAGTTCTCTGCACTTCCCTTTCGCTTATCTACTACGCTCAGAGTATTCACAAAATGCCTGGCTCCAGCCATTGCATACTGCATGCAGAGAAACATCCAAATTTACCCATACTTGGACGAATGCTTGACTCAGGCGGACAGTCAGGAATTGTTGCTGCAGCACCACCTGACATTTGTGAAAAACCTTCTCACTTCCTTGGGGTACACCATCAACGAAAAGAAATCAAAACTGGTACCCAGTCAAAAGATTGTATTCCTGGGAGCAAGCTTGGACATAACTCCCCAGATGGCATTCCTCACCTCAGAAAAACAAGTCTATCTGACAGACTACTTCAAACAAATGGCCACCAGAACCCAGCTATCTGCAAGAAAAATACTGCAAGCCCTAGGGTTCATGGCCTCATGTATACTGCTGATTCCATATGCAAGGCTGCATATGAGGAAACTCCAATGGTACTTAAAAAGTCTTTGGTACCAACATTCTCAGGACCTGGAAACAGTCATTCCTATCATACCCTGTCTAAGGACAGAGTTCCTCTGGTGGGAGAAGCATACAACCAGAACAAGGGACTGCCATTTACTCAACCTCAAGCCGCCCAGACCCTAATCACAGACACACCAGACTATGCCTGGGGGGCACACATGGACAGAAAATGTATTCAGGGCCACTGGAGCCCAAGTCAAATTCATCTGCACATCAACCAAAAAGAGATGCTAGCTGTACAGAATGCCCTGACAGCTTTTTGATCCCTAATCTTTCCAGGACAACACCACAGGTATGTGGTACATCAACAAGCAGGGGGAACCCACTCCTACCCACTCTGCAGGCTAGTCATGGCCCTGTAGAACACGGCCTTGGACATTCAAGTCCATCTGCAAGCTCAGTTCCTGCCAGGCAAACAAAACTTACTGGCAGACAGCTTAAGCAGAAATCTCCTAGACCCACACGAGTGGCAATTGGAACACAGCACCTTCAACCTTCTGATTCAGAAATGGGGGCCTCCCCCTACAACTACCAGCTCAGCAAATTCTGCATCAGGAACCCTCGCAGCAGGGCCTGGAAAGTGGATGCCCTATGTTTTCAGTGGGTAAATCTCTCAATCTATGCCTTTCCCCCTCTGCCCCTCCTTTCAAGAGTATTACTCGAGATAAAGCAGGACAGACCAAGGACAATTCTGATTGCCCTGGACTGGCCACACCAGCACTGGTACCCGCTCCTGCGCAGCCTGACATCGGTGCTACCCTGGCACCTTCACCAGAATACAAACCTCCTCTCTCAGCAGGTGGGACAGATTCTGCATCCACATCTGCAAACCCTAAATCTTACAGCCTGGCTTATTCCTTGAATTCTCCCCCAGCAACCTTAAGCAAACAGGTGCTGGACGTCATTCTTGTAGCCAGAAGACCCAGTACAAGAAAACCCTATGCTGATAAGTGGAAAATGTTCTGCTCGTGGATTCAGTCTAAGGGAGAGGACACAACACTGCCCTCTCTGCCTCTTATCCTAGATTACCTAGCAGACCTACTCCACAAAGGCCTGTGCTTCTCCTCCATTAAGATACATGCCTCAGCCATTTCTGCTCATTACAACAATGAACCACCTCTCCTCTCGCTCCCTCTTATCAAACAGTTCCTGAGAGGGGCAAACAACTTAAGGCCACCAAGGAGAGAGCACCCACCCCTGCTTGGGACCTTAACTTTGTACTGGAAAAGCTCACGCTTCCCCCCTTTGAACCTGCTGCATCAGCAGAGTTAAAATTCCTCTCTTGGAAAACAGCCTTGCTTCTAGCCATCACTTCAGCTAGAAGAGTGTCTGAGCTACAAGCACTCATGGCTGTGGAACCCTTTATTATTTTCCATGCTAACAGGGTTTCCCTCAGGACTAACCCTTCCTTTATGCCCAAAGTGGTGTCCAGTGTGGCTCTCATTCAATCCATCCATTTGCCAACCTTGTTCCCTAATCCTCAAAATAGAGGGAAAAGGATCCTGCACTCCTTAGACATGCACAGACAGCTTAGATTCTGCCTTGATAGGACTAAGCCCTTCAGAAAATCTGACCAGTTACTAGTCAGCTTTGCAACAGGGGCAGAGGGCAAGGCCATTTCAAAACAAACCATTTCCAAATGGATAGCACACTGCATCCATTTCTGCTACAAGCACCATGGGAAACCAACCCCTCAAGGGGTCAGAACACATTCCACTAGGGCAACATCTACCTGTACAACATTTCTCAGGGGCGTCCCTACCAGGGATATCCTGGAGGCTGCTACCTGGAGTTCTGTACACACCTTCACCAAGCATTACCACCTGCCTATCTTTTTCAAATCAAGGGCAGGATTTGCTACAGCAGTCCTGCAAGGCATACTAGCCAGCCCTAACTCTTTTTGACTGCCTCCACCCTTCTTCAGCTTTGATAGTCCACCCAAGTGTGATGATAGCAACAGTGGAACATGAAGAACATAGTACAGATGTTCTTCGTGTTTCACTGTTGCAGTCATTACATTTGGGTAATCTGCCTGCAGGTTGCCCTCAGTCGGCCTGATTAACAAAGTCTTGGGTCCTGCGTCGGTTGCTGTCCCTTCTTCCATGACGTCAGGGGTATAAAACATGTAGCCGACGCCATTACATCAGTCTTTCATGCCGTGCGGTGCCCGAAGCAGAAGCAGTTCGCAAGTGCCAGTCGGCCGACTCCTGAAATTTTCGTTTTTGAGTTTCAGAACCGAAGTCTTCAACTAAAAGCTAAGTACCCCGTTGGGGAAACTTTTTCTTGCTCCTTACCAATGTCGGTAAAAATTAGTAATTGCATTACTTGTGGAAAGCAAATACCTCATAAAGATTTTCATTTGTACTGTATTCCTTGCCTAGGCCCTGACCACGACGTACCTTGCTGTCGGTTTTGTGCTTTATTTAATCAGCGCACTATCCGTCATCGATATATTTTTGCCTCTAAATATTTTGGTTCTCGGTTTAACTATCCAGAAATGTCTTCGGTTAGCCATTCGATAAAGACAGAGGCAGGCCGCCAAGGTCCAAAACTGCCGACGACGCTTCTCCTAAGCCAGTCGCCAGTTCGCCAGTACTCAGTGGGGTGCTTTCGCCGCCCCTGATACCCACTACTTCTGATTCGCAGGCCTCTACTGAGACCCATTCGGAGTCCGGTATGCCGGGAGATACTTCAACTATGGAACCCGCGGATGTCTTTACCTTGGATGGGTCTGGAGCCGCTGTGCAGGCACCGGCTTCTGAAGGTGTATTCAGGCCTACGGACTTGCATATTTAATCAACGCCTTCTTCATTACTAAGGCCTAAATCTCGGTCCATGTCTAAAAAAAACGACGCCTAGGCCACATGCTCAGGCCTCTATGCCTAAAAAACAAATGATAAAAATGGCTGAAAATTTAATAACTGTAATCAGGGGTAGCCAACCCCCCCAAGAGGCCTAGGGCTGAGCTTGATTATGAATCTTCTGATCAGGATTCTGTTTTTTCTGACTCTTCTGATGACCTAGATTTGTCCTTAACTACTTGAGGATTCTGATGCGGATAACTCTATTCCTTCTGCTTCCCCAACTGAGGATTTTTCTTTTGGGGAAGCCTTACATACTCTAAGGGAGCATTTTCACTGGGAAAGCCAGGAATGTTCTGATTCAAAAGAAATGCTTACGGATTTCCTTCTCCTACCTCAGCATAGGCCTTTGGCTATTCCTCCTGTACTAGACATTGTTGATGATGCTGTCTCAGAATCCAGTTTGGCCCCTGATTCCCTGCCTCCTGCTCCCAGTAATCCTGACAGATACTACAGGGTCCCTGAGCCCCACAAGTTCATTTTCAAAAATCCTACTGCAGATCCAGAGACTATTTCACAGGGGCCCAAGGGCATTAAGGCTTCTACTGCTAAAAATCCTACCCCTTCTGATAGAGACTCAAAAATGTTTATACTTCAGCAACCTTGGCAATTAGAGCTTTAAACTGCCAATTCCATATGTTAAAATATCAGCAACATGTTTTTGGACTGCTTAAACAGAAAATTATGTTGATTCCTGACTGTGTGGAAAATAAAGACTTATAGGATTTAATGCATTCTGCTGAACAAGTTGGAAAACATACTTTGCAATGTGGTTTTGATTCTTTAGAGGCCTCTTGCAGGGCTGCTGTTACTGGTTCTTTGCTTAGAAGGCATGCTTGGCTTAAGGAGCAATCTTTGCCTGATCATGTTAAAGCTAAATTGCTGGATGCTCCTCTAAATCAGGACCGCCTGTTTGGCAACAAGGCTGAATAAGTTCTTAAAAAGATGGAAGATAAAGCTAAATGTATGCAAACTGTTAAAGATTTTTTACAAGTACAACCTCCAAGATTTAGTAGGCATTGGCCTTCTAAGAATTGGTCCTTTCCTGCCTCTTCCAGACCTTCTCAGTCCAAACCCAGATCCAGCAGAGCACCCAGGCTTCAGTCCCAGGGGACGCACAGGACTAAGCAGTGGGGGGCCTCCACTTCCAAATGGGTTTTAAATATAGTGTCCCAGGGATACAGATTTCACTTCCACACATTGCCAATGCCAAGTGGGTGGCCATACCTATCCCCAAATCAATGGGCAGAGGCTCAAAAACAAGTACTTTCTCTCTTAAGCATGGGGGCTGTTCAACTGGTACCAGAAGAGGAAAAAGGACAATGTTTCTACTCCAGACTTTTCCTGGTACCCAGAAAAGGCAAATCATGGCGTCCAATCCTGGACCTGTCTACTCTAAACACCTTTCTGGAGATTCCAAAATTCAAGATGCTGACTCTTCACCAATTACTTCCTATGCTATGCAAAGACACCTAGTTGGCAACACTAGATTTAAAAGAAGCATACCTGCACATCCCAGTCAGGGAATCTTGCAGAAGATGCCTACGCTTCAAAGCAGGCTACTCGCGCTATCAGTTCTCTGCACTGCCCTTTGGCTTATCTGCTGCACCCAGGGTATTCACAAAGTGCCTAGCTCCAGTTATTGCATTTTGCAGGCAAAAAAGTATTCAAATATACCCATACCTGGACGATTGTGTAATTCAGGCAGAAAGCCAGGACATACTTTTGAATCATCTGGCATTTGTAAAAAAGGGTTCTAACTTATCTGGGTACACCATAAATGAAAAGAAATCACAACTGGTACCCTGTCAACAAATTACATTCCTGGGAGCAAGCTTGAATACAACTTCCCAGATGGCTCACGCCAGATAAGCAAATTCATTTGACAACCTACTTCAAACAAGTGGCCACAAAAACCCTGCTGTCTGCAAGACAAACACTGCAAGCCTTGGGGTTCATGGCCTCCTGCATTCTTTTAATTCCATATGCAAGACTGCATATGAGGAAACCACAGTGGTGTCTAAAAAGCCTTTGAAGTCAGCATTCTCACAGCCTAGAAGCAATGATTCCTATCATACCTTGCCTACGGCTAGAGTTCCTTTGGTGGGCAGAGGCCTGCCACCAAAACAAGGGACTTCCTTTCACACCACCCCCTGCTGCCCAAACCCTAAAAACAGATGCATCAGACTATGCATGCGTGGCTCATCTGGCAGGGAAGTGCATTCAGGGCAAATGGAACCCAAGTCAAATGCACCTGCATATCAATCAAAAAGAAATGTTAGCTGTACAGAGTGCTGTGACAGCCATCAAGGGCTACATTCTTCCAGGACAACTAATGGTAAAGACGGACAACACCACAGTTATGTAGTACATAAACAAGCAGGGGGGTACACATTCTTACCCCCTCTACAGACTAGCCATGGCATTGTGGAACACAGCCTTGAGCTACCAAGTGCACCTACAAGCTCAATTCCTGCCAGGAAAATTAAATACACTGACAGACGGACTAAGCAGAAACTTCATGGACCCACACGAGTAGAAACTGGAACCAAAGATTTTCAGCATGTTGACAAGTGAATGGAGGAGCCCAGATATATAGACCTGTTTGCCTCCCCCCAGAACTACCAATTGGGCAAATTTTGCACAAGGATTCCCCACAAACAAGCCTGGAAAGTGGATGCTCTGTCCTTCAGCTGGAAAAACATATCAGTCTATGCCTTCCCCCCGCTGCCTCTGCTCTCCAAAGTACTACTAAAAGTCAAACAGAACAAACCAAGGATGATTTTGATTGCTCCAGACTGGCCGCGCCAACACTAGTACCCCTTCCTGCGCAGTGTGTCACGGTTATCTCCATGGCACCTGCCTCAGACTCCTTCCCTGCTGTCTCAGCAGGAGAACAAGATTCTGCACCCTCAACTTCCAACATTGAACCTTGCAGCCTGGCTAATTACTTAAACTCTCCCTTACCATCCCTCAGCAAACCTGTGATGGATGTCATCTTAGAAGCAAGGAGGCCTAGTACTAGAAAATCTTATGCTGAAAAATTGAAAAGATTCTGTGCCTGGAACCAATCTCAAAGGATGAGCACAGCAGCGCCCAATTATCCTCAGATTTTACAATACTTAACTGAGATGCTTCACAAGGGCCTGTCTTTTTCCTCCATTAAAATCCATGCCTCAGCCATTTCAGCTCATTATAACACAGAACCTCCCCTTCTTCTCTCATCCACTGCACAAGCTGTACCTCAGAGGAGCCAAAAATTTGAGACCACCCAGGAGAGCTCCAACCCCAGCCTGGGACCTTAACTTTGTATTGGAGAAACTCACTGTACCTCCTTTCGAGCCAGCTGCTACTGCAGACGTAAAATTTCTTTCTTGGAAAACAGCTTTCCTTTTAGCAATCACTTCAGCTAGAAGGGTATCTGAATTACAGGCCCTTATGGCAGTGGAGCCTTTCATCATCTTTCATGCGGACAGGGTGTCACTCAGAACCATTCCATCCTTCATGCCCAAGGTGGTATCCAGTGTGGCTCTTAATCAGTCCATTCATTTGCCAACCTTCTTTCCCAATCCACAGAACAAAGGGGAACGGATTCTGCATTCCTTGGATGTGCATAGACAACTTAGATTCTACTTGGACAGGACTAAACCTCAGTGAAAATCTGAACAACTGCTGGTTACATTTGCTGCAGGGCCAGAGGGGAAGGCTATTTCAAAACAAACCATTTCTAAATGGCTAAGCCATTGCATTCATTTCTGCTATAAGCACCATGGAAAACCTATCCCCCAGGGGATCAGACCTCACTCCACCAGGGCTGCATCTACTTCTACAGTCTTTCTCAGAGGTGTTCCTACCAGGGACATCCTAGAAGCTGCTACCTGAAGTTCTGTGCATACTTTCACCAAGCATTATCATTTGCCAATTTTCTCTAAATCCAGAGCTGGCTTTGCCACTGCAGTCTTGCAGGGCCTTATAGCTGGCCTTAATGCTATCTAAACTCCTCCTCCCAACATAGCTTTGGGAATCTACCCAAATGTAATGACTGCAACAGTGAAACACGAAGAACTTAGTACAGTTGTGTACACTTACCATAAATGTAGATGTTCGAGTGTATTCACTGTTGCAGTCCTGGTTACCCTCCCTCCTGCCCCCTAACTTCTTTTGGCTATACCTCTACTTTCCTTTACTATGCTTAAAAGCCTTTTTGGTGTATTTGCTTTTTTGTTGGAGGTATACCTTTGTGTTTTTATGTTTAATTGCTCCCCATTAGGGGGGCACCTGACATCTGGGGCAAGAAAATCTGATGTAATGGCGTCGGCTGCATGTTTTATACTCCTGACGACCTGACGTCATGGAAGAAGGGACAGCAACCGACGCAGGACCCAAGACTTTGTTAATCAGTCTGACTGAGGGCAACCTGCAAGCAGATTACCCAAATGTAATGACTGCAACAGTGAATACACTCGAACATCTACATTTATGGTGAGTGTACACAACTGTACTTTGTGTACACTTGCCATAAATGTAGATGTTCAAGTGTATTCACTGTTGCAGTCCTGGATTCCCTCCCTCCAGCCCCCTGGTTTTCTCTTCCTCTCTCTCTCTCTCTCCTATCTATGGCTGTTACTAACCCCTTCTGGGGTATTGGTGTTTACTTTTTACTGGTGGTGTTTTCCCCACCATAACCTAGCTCCCTATTTGGGGGGCTCCTGACATTTTGGGCAAGAAAAACTGATGTAATGGCGTTGGCTGCCTGTTTTCATACCCCTGACATCAGTCTTGGAGCGACAGCATCCGACGCCGAAATACTGAGTCTCTGGTATTCGGGCCGACTGAGGGCTACCTGCAGGCAGATAACACAAGTGTGATGACTGCAACAGTGAATACACTCTAACGTCTACATTTAAGATAAGTTTACACAACTGTACTTTGTGTATCTTGCACTTTATTACTGTAATCTGCAATATCTCAACAGTAAAACAAAATTGTTATACCCTGTACTAGCTGCCATGGGATTAGTGACATCATATGCCCTAGCTTAGTAATAATTGTAAAATCCTTGCTTTTAATTGTAGCACAACACCTGTTGCTGTATTTCCACAGTAGCCAGTATTATTAATTGAATACATCCAGTTTATGGCTGTGGCTGTGTGGGTCCTGTCTACAACATGAGTGGTCCATTCTTCCAGTTTGTGTGCTGCTCTGCTTCGCGCAAACCAGGTGAGCATAGCCAGGCATGTTATGCCAAGAGGCGCATTGCGCAAACACTAGCCTTAAAAAAAAAAAAAGAAATTAAAACACAAAAGGGAGACTATCCAGAGATTTGCAGAATGTCCAGATGTTTGCATCACCTTTTTGCACTGTTCCTTGTAAAATGTGTGGTTTACTGAGAAATCACTGAAGATTGAAGTCAGTATATAATGACATACATTTCTGTTTCATACTTCATATTCATCAGAAAATGCATGCTAACACAAAGTAAATCAGTCCCTATTTTTGGCCTATAGTCCCCTCATTAGTTTAGTGTTTGATCACATTTCTTGCACTAAAAGGCTGTGTAGAATGATCCACATTCAGTGTACAGGTTTCACAGCTAGCAACATTGGTGTGAGCCATGAAATTTGCTTACGCTCTCCACACATCACTAATATTCATGGTGTGATGCAAGATGAGCGGTATCGTGTACGTGAAAACACTCTTTGTAGGCTCTGCTCAGAGCCTGCATGAAGTTTATTGAATCCCGCTGAAGTCCTTTTTTAGTTGTAAGAAATACAGGCTTTACAATGTAACAGGAGAAGAAAGGCTGGACAAAAACAAGTTTAATTTGATGTGATCTTGGGCTGCAAGAGGGGGTGTAAAAGTGCCCTTATATTATATTTTATGATATTGTATTTTATATTGTATAAAAAATTAAGATATTGTCTCTTATTTTTACAAAGGAGAATGTTCACTTTAATGCCCTAGCTTAATCTAATAACGTGTTTTTGTAAGTAGTCTTGAAAAATAAGGCAAAATAATGAAAGCAATGAAAGATGCTAATTTTCTTTAGTCTGCAGTGATATTAGCTTGTTTTTTCGTCCAGCAAATGTTCAGTGGGAGTTGAGAAGTCTGCATGTGAATGCATGTGTACATTCTGGTGTGAGTGAAATTGACAAATATTTCTTTGTGCATCTCTGGAGCTGTTAGCTGTTTTTTCTTCCTCATTGCTGGCTCCATGAAGATGAGCTGTTTGCATGTGCAAGCAATTAATCTTGAGATTTCGGAGTATACTTTCCTGAAAGGAAATGCAAACTTTAAAAGTAAAAGGGCTAGAAAGTTCAGTGAAAAATAAAGGTAGAAATTATTGAAAGTGATTAATAAATAGCAGCTTCCATAGCAGCATTAATACTTTTAACGTATTTAGTAGTAGAACAGTGTACAGTTTAGTTTTATTTAAAATAGCTAGTGCAATTTTTTGTAGGGCTAAAGGTTAATGCTTTCTGAAAGTTTGCAAGCTGTTTTTCACATCAGAGAGTGGAACAAAGAT
The DNA here is from genome assembly GCF_019279795.1 of Protopterus annectens. NCBI lineage: Eukaryota > Metazoa > Chordata > Ceratodontiformes > Protopteridae > Protopterus > Protopterus annectens. The sequence goes on from NC_056730.1 coordinate 19,500,957, forward strand.
AACAAAATAACACACCAATAAGTCTAAGTGGGAAAACAGGCTGTAACATGTGCTTTAGCATGGGTACCCATGTCTGTTTGGTGCAGTTGTTCCTGTCTGAAGGGTTACATTTCATTATTTGAAGATGTATTTAATTTTGTGTGTTTATTCTAAGTTTATATGTTATGGGGGTGTTCTGAAAATGTATTTGAGGGTTTTCATTAAAAGAAAAGGTCTGTATAAAAGATCAGCCTGCCAAACATTAGTGTGTGGATGTAACACAAAAGTTGGAAATACGCATTCAAAAAAGTCGCATGTAATTTTTGGGAGCAGTAGCTTTTTATCATAATGGCTACATTTTCCATGTTATCCTGAAATGTAAATGTCTTTACAGTTATAGACAAAAAAGGAAAGAATATAGAATTATATTAAGAAATGGGGAGTGCAAATAGCAATGCTACAGTAGACATATTTGGCGAGAAATGAGCATGTGAATTTGATAAAGGATTTCAGGATGGATATTCAGCAGAATATCAGAGATGACAGAAAATGGGAGTAATGATACTAAGTGCTAGGGGAACTCCAAAAATGATAGAAGAGGAAAAAAAGACAAGGGAGGAGAATTTTGTTGGTATGTATTAGCATTCCATCAAAAACTGCTATTACGGAACTTAAGAAAGCATTGGGAGAAATGATCTGCTTTCAGTAGGGAATATTCCATATAGGTGGGGACTGGAACTTGGCTTGCAACAGTGAGGATGCATTAGGGGGACCTAGAAGGGAAATATAACAAAAAGGGCAGATTTCTAAAGACATTTATGAAGATGTTTGATTATGGAAGATATGTATTCAGTAGTAGGAACTTGGTCAGAATTTACATGTTATTCCCCAAGGTACCATAACTGGGCTAGATTAGACAGAAATTATTTTTCACAGGAATGCGTACGTTTAATTGAAAGTTTCAAGTTGGATCCAGTAAACCATTTCAGATCATGCACCAGTAAAAAATATGTTTAAAACTGCAACATAATGAAGTTAAAATGAGACTCTGGTTGTTTCCTACCTACCTGTTAAAAAAGAGGAATTTAAGAAATAGGTAGCGGAAATTATTTAAGAGTTATTAGGGAAGATAGAAATTTCTTCAGGCGTTGTAGCTAGTGAGTAGGATAAAATGAAAATGGAGTTTTAACAATAGGATAGAAGTGAAAGAGAAAGAGATAAGGTTAAAATGCAATGGGAATTATTTAGAGGGACTGACAAAGATTACAGTGTTGTAGAATGATGGTAATCTCTCAGAAGAAAAGGTTGAGGTGCAACTACCGAGTGCTAAAGAAAAACTAAGGGAGTATATGGATGATATACATGAGTTTAGAAAGATTGCTATTGAACAACTGTTTTTAAACACCTTTATTGAATTATCATTTGTGACCTAGACAAACTTAAATTTATATAGAACTGATTAAACCATATTAAGAAATTCACATTTACAAGCATTAAATATCACATATATTGTTAAATATCACATAGTCAAAGCAACATTACATGAATCTTTCAATTCCTGTCTTCTCTTAAACCTTATTCCTCTTCCAAAACATTTATCTGCATGTACTACTCTGACAATTTCCATTGTTATGCAATTTACTCCTACCCTTTTCTAAAGATCTCAGTTCTCGTTCTTTTTTCTATGTTTCAGTATTCACTACTTCAAGTATAGTTGATTTAGATTTTGATTTCCATTTTCTAGTAATTTCTTTTTTGGCAGCCACGAGAATTAAACTGAACAAGATTTTGCTATGTCTAGAAATTCAGATCCTGTATCCCAGCTTAAAAATCATTTCCGTAGTTACAGTCATTTGCTCACCTAGTATTCCTGACAGAGTACTCTGTAGGGAATTTTTAAAGTCTGATAACTAATTACACTCCCAAAACATGTTCCCAGTTTATCTTTTATTCCCTATCACACCTCACAACATAGGGTCATAGGAGGTTACTAGGCTATTGGCCCTAAGGCCTGTACAAGCCTAGTAGTTTTATGTCCTTGTTCACATATGAACCAAGATATATAGTCTGTGTTTGCACGTGAATCTAAGATTACCACCAGCTGCCCCTGTCTAAGAGGGATGTAAGTGAACCCCCCGGTGCAAATTTACAGTTTCACATCCAGTTGACCAGGTTACACTTAAATAGGGTCATTGATGAGCTCTGTTTTACGTGAATTGGGAGTTTGTTCCAGAGGAGTGGGAACCTCTGGGAGACATATCTGTCTCTCTAGCATGTCATGTTAATATTGCAGGCTAGGTTAAGATCCGTAGAGAGAGTGAATCTTGTCCCATTGGATTTGTCGATGTGCAGCAGCTTCATCAAGACTGGGTCTGAGACTGCTCTTTGTGCCCAGCACAAGTGACCCTTAAGCAGTCTATATGATACTGAGTAAAGTGATAGGGCCTTCAGTTTGTGTAGGTTGTGTTGTAGGCCCTGAATTTTCTTGGTGAGAAACCTCTGAGGTCTCTCCAGTTACTGCAGATATCTGATGAGAGCCAAGTACAGGAGAGTTATAACCTCCTTAGCTTTGGATGCTGTACCCTTGCTTATGAGATGTGTAACGTAGAAGGCATTCTTTACTACTGTGGACACCTGATGATCAAAATTAAGGCTGCTATCAACTTGTGTTCCTAAATCTCTCACCACTGGGTTTGAACTTAGGGGGATGATATTAATGTTGTAATTAGCAGAGGTTTCTCCTTTGCCAAAGGGGATGATGATGATGCATTTTTTTGCATGTAGTTCAAGTCCGTGGCTTTGACACCAATCATTTGTCTGTGTAAGTCCATTTTGTAGTATGTTGACATCTTTGAGGATTCAATGATTGCACCCAGTTTGCAGTTGTCAGCAAATGTGGTAAGCCATAAGCCATCTGTTTTTGCCTGGACTTCTGAAAAATTGATACAAACAGTTGGGAGCCTAGCACAGATCCTTGCGGAACACCACTGGTAGCCGGTCTGATAGTAGAGTTGGCATCCCCAGTTTTGACTGTGTGTGTTCTGTTTGTGAACCACTTGAAAATCTATCTAGTGACATAAGGGTTAATCCCCACCTGGTTGAGATTCTCAGTGATGCTCGAGTGAAGGATTGCATCAGAGGCCTTAGCTAGGTCAAGGTATGCAGTGTGAACTGTTTTGCCTTCATCCAGGCACCTTTGTGACATTCTCGAAGAAGTACGCCAGGTTTAACAGGCGAGATCTATCCTTAACGAAGCCAAACTGGGTCGGGTCAAGAGTTTGAAGGTCACGTATATCCTTGTTTATAAGATCCATGATGATTCTCTCCATAGCCTTGCAAAGAAAGCTCTTATAGGTTTATGGGTCTATAGTTTCCAGGGTCAGTTGAGAAGACCCCCTTTGTGCAAAGAGATTATGGTTGTTGTTCTCTCAGCTGAAACAAAGCCAGTGCTTAGACCGAGTTTGAAGAGCGTGCTCAGCAGTTTCACTAACTCTTGATGTTTTGTTGTCAATCTCGCCTTTATTCTCACTGGTGAGTCGTATCTGATGTGTCTGATCCATCTTGGCCTTTCCAGTAGCTAGAACTCTTCAGCAAAGCTCATGGGCCTCCTTCACTGCCCGTAATGCAGTTCCCCAACTACCTAAGATCTCGTTTGTTGCTGTGCGAGCAGGAGACTCCCTCCTCTTCTGAGGCATTTCTCCAGAATACCCCACTGAAGAAGTTCCTCGGAAGTGGACATGCAAGAGGAAGCATCTGGACTTATCACAGGAGTTGGTCACTTCGGATACTGACTTCGAAGAAGCAGAAGGGTCCCCATGATCACCTCCTGAAGATGTTGTGTTTGGAGACATTTTGGAAATCCTGAAATGGAGAGGCAGTTGGCAGTCCTCATCCCCTTCTACTGAGGAGTCTGTATATCTGAAGACCTTTGGATACCGCCCTTCAACGTCATGGGTGATTCTGCCATTTGAAGAGCTTGTGCAGTTAATATCTCGAAAGGCTTGAGAGATCCCAGACTCTGTAGAGCCCACTCCTAGGAGGTCTAGTAAGTACATCACATCCCCCAAGGATCAAGCTTTCCTCAGAAAAGGTGTAGCAGTGGATGCCATGGTCATGGCGGCAGCCACAAAGAAGGAACTTTCAGAACCTAGTTCCACTATCCATCCTCCTAATCAGGATTCTAGGACTGCGGATGGATACAGGAAGCATGTCTTTTCTTCAGCGGCTTTCACATTGAGATCACTGAATTATCTTATGCACTTTACCAGATTACAGAGAGACTTGTTGAAAGAGCTCTCAGACTGTCTCCAAGGAGATATAGTTGATGCTGTGGCGGATAAGATCAGTGCACAGCTGACTACCCTCAGTTCAGTTGGTAACTTGTCCATGAGGCTCATTTCTTATTCAGCAGATGGAGTGTGTAGGGCAGTAGGTTCAAGCACCTCTATAAGTAGGCAGACTTGCATGCGCCTTTGCGATTTCACAGAGTCCTTTAAGTCTTCCTTTGTTAATGCTCCCTTCAATGATTCGTCTCTTTTCAGGCCAATAGTTGAGGAAATGCTAACTCGGTTGAGCAAGAGGGTAAGACCCTATCTACAATTGGCGTACATTTTTTCTACACCCACTAGACCATATCCAAAAGACCAGAGGGACAGTGGGAAAATGAGGTTCAGGAAATCTAAGCGCTCTTACTAAGATGCACAGGGTGGTAGTTCCCCCAGAGGCAGAGGGGGAACAATAATGGAAGATGCCGTCCTCACTGCAGAGGGGGTCCGCAGAGTCAGGCCTCTAGGGAATCTTTCTGTAGACCCCTTTAATGCTCCTGAAGGAATACCCGACTGTTCACCTATGGAGGTAGTCAGGGGTCGGTTGTCTTTGCACCTCGAAACATGGCAGATCATCCCCGATGACAAATGGGTGCAAGACATAATATCCAAGGGATGTCCTTCAAGGATGCATCTGCAGTCTTTACAAATGGGTTGTCCTGTCGTCAGGCAGTCCTTCGGTCGGCCGGATTCCAAAGTCTGGGTCTGGCTTCGGCTGGTGTCGCACTTCACCCGACGTCATTGCGGCAGTTCTTCGGGTATAAAGGCATCAGCTGACGCCATTTTCCCCAGTCTTTCTTGCCGCGTGGCGCCCGAAGCAGAAGCTGTTCGCAAGTGCCGGTCGGTCAGATCCAGAGATTACTACTACCGAATACTACTTCGAAGACTTCTATAAAGCTAAGTACCCCGTTGGGGACTCTTTCTTGCCTCAGCCGATGTCAGAGAAAGTTAATAACTGTTTATCTTGTGGGAAACAAATACCTCATAAAGATTTCCACTCCTATTGCATACATTGTTTAGGCCCAGACCACGGCGTAGCAGCTTGTCTAGCCTGTGCTTCTTTTAACCGACGGACGCTTAGGCGTCGCCGGACTTTGCTGAACAGATTTTCGGCTCGATTTTGCCTACATTATGCCGTCGGATCCTCCGACTACGCAAATAACAAAAACGCAAAAGGACCGACACTCGGTCCGCGGTTTCGGCGAAACCGCGGTTAAGCAAACCACGAGTGTCTCGGTTTCGGCCGAAACCGAGCAAGCGGTTCTTTCTTCAGCCGATAACTTGCCTTCTACCGAGGCCTCTTCTATCCTGGTAGAAACGGCTTCTGAAATCCAACCTTCTGTTGCGATTTCACAGGATTTATCAGACACCATTCCCCTAGATATTTCTACCCCTGCACGTGGAGCTGCTAGGCCTCCTCCAGCTATGTCTATTAAGGCCTTTGCCAGGGCTAAAGCAGCCAAAGTATCAAAACTTGTGCCTGCCAAGCCCCCCTCTCACAGGCCCAGCACCAGCTCCCATATGCTTTCTTTGGCAGAGGATCTCATCTCTTTAATTCGTGGAGCCCAGCCTCATCCAGACAGGGCCTCTCCCTCCTCCAGAAAAGAGGCCTAGAGCAGAGCCCCCTGAGCCAGTAGCCACAGATGATTCCTCTGATGACTCAGAACATACAGACCCTCCTGATGCTTCTTATTCTCCTTACGAAGACTCTGATGCTGAGGAGTCCATCCCTTCAGCCTCTCCCCCTGAGGAATTTTCCTTTGGGGAAACCTTGCATGCTATGAGGGAACAATTTCAGTGGCAGGGCCAAGATTTCTCAGACTCTAGAAAAAGGCTTAGGACCTTTCTACACTTGCCACAGCATAGGCCTTTAGCTATACCTCCAGTTCTATCTGTTGTTGATGATGCATTTAATGATGCTTGCACTGCTCCTGATACTTTACCTCCGGCTCCTGCTAAGCCCGATAGGTACTACAGGGTCCCGGACACTCATCACCACTTATATAAGGCCCCTTTTGCAGATCCAGAGACTATCTCCCAGGGCCCTAAAGCTGTAGCAGCTACTTCTTCTAAAAACCCCCTCCCCTCTGAAAGGGAATCCAGGTCCTTATAGAGATGGGGTAAAAAAGTTTACACCTCTGCTACTTTGTCAGCTAGAGCTTTGAACTGCCAATTTCATATGATTCAATATCAAGATTCAATATCAAGGGTTTATGCTTGACCAGTTGACTAAAAAGCTGTCCTCTGAAGAATCTTTAGATAAAAAGTATGTTCAAGAAATGTTACATAACATACAGCAGGTTAGTAACCATTCTTTAAAATGTGGCTATGATGCACTGGAGGCTTCCTTTAGATCAGCCATGACTGGCACAGTTATCAGGAGGCATGCATGGTTGAAAGAACAGGCATTACCAGACCATGTCAAATCTAAGCTTTTGGATGCACCTATGGACAAGGTCAATTTATTTGGTGCCCCCACACAGCAGGTACTAAAAAAGATGGAAGAGAAAGCAAAATCTGTGCAAACAGTAAAATATTTCTTACAAGTTCAACCTCCAAGGTTTAGCAGGAATTGGCCCTCCAAGAATTGGTCCTTTCCGGACTCCTCTAAGGCACAAAGAGGCAGGAATAGGCACTCTAGAGGCAGAAACCAATCCAGGGGTGCCTACAGGAGTCACCAGTGGCAGGGTAACAACCAACGAGGCACGGATACAGCCACCACCACTACAACAACTCAATCACAGTGACTTGGCGGTGGCACCGCCTACCAGGGAACAACTAAAAGCACCCTTAGGCGGAAAGCTAACATTATTTTCAAGAAACTGGCACTGCATTACAAGAGAAAAATGGATTTTGCAGACTATAGACAAAGGTTACAGGTTCCATTTCCATACACTACCAGGAAAGAGAGGAATGCCAAACCTACCACCTTCTCAAAGGGCAGAAGCTCTAAAACAAATATCTCAATTATTAAGAATGCGAGCTGTGGAAAAGGTACCATTTATGGAGCAAGGGAAGGGATTTTACTCCAGGCTTTTCCTGGTACCAAGAAAAGAAAACAAATGGAGGCCTATTCTAGACCTGTCCGCTTTAAACACATTCCTCATTGTTCCAAAATTCAAAATGCTGACCCTACAGCAGCTTCTTCCCATGCTGGGCAAGGAGTCTTGGCTGGTAACTCTAGATCTCAAGGAGGCATACCTGCACGTCCCCATAAGACCAATTTGCAGAAGATACCTCAGATTTCTTGCAGGATCAGAGCATTATCAATTCTCAGCATTGCCCTTTGGCTTATCTACTGTGCCCAGAGTGTTCACGAAATGCCTGGCATCAGTAATCGCTCATTGCAGACTTCAGGGAATTCAAATCTATCCCTACCTGGACGTCTGCCTGATACAAGCGGACAACAAAAACAAACTAACAGAAGACTTACAAAGAGTCATCTACCTGCTACAAGCCCTGGGATATACAGTCAATACAAAAAAGTCAAGGCTGATTCCATCCCAAAGAATAACCTTTCTGGGTGCAGAACTGGACACATCAAAACAAATGGCATTTCTAACTGCAGAAAAGAAAGAGCAACTTCCTCTCTACTTCTTGGCATTAACAAAGCAGAGCCATCTAACTGCAAGAAAAGTGCTACAAGCTCTAGGCTTCATGGCATCCTGCATAATACTGGTCCCTCATGCCAGGCTTCATATGAGAAAGCTACAGTGGTACCTAAAGAATATGTGGTCTCAGCACAAGCACAGCCTAGAAACCAAAATTCCAATGATCCCATGCCTGAAGCAAGAGTTCTTATGGTGGGCTCAGGCCTGTCAATCAAACACAGGACTGCCCTTCTGCAAAAGTCAACCAAGACAAACCATCACGACAGATGCCTCAGACCTCGGTTGGGGGGCACACATGATGGGCAAGTGCATTCAAGACCTATGGACTCAAGACCAGCTGCATCTGCACATAAATCTAAAAGAAATGATGGCAGTAAAATTGGCAATCCAGGCATTCAGACCTCTTCTCCAAGAAGGCCAGTTGATGATAAGGACAGACAACACCACAGTTATGTGGTACATCAACAAACAGGGAGGCACACACTCATACCCTCTATGCCGGCTGGCACTGGACCTATGGGATGTGGCTCTGAGCTACAACATTCAGTTACAGGCAATTTATGTACCAGGAAGGAAAACATTCTAGCAGACATATTAAGCAGAACTGCAACAGATGCCCACGAATGGATGCTGCATCCGGACATTTTCAAAACCATCACAAGAGAATGGGGATTACCACAAATAGACTTGTTTGCATCCCCATTCAATCACCAGTTGAAGAAATTCTGCACAAGGACTTACCACCCACTTGCTTGGAAGGTGGACTCCTATCCTTCAGTTGGAAAAGCCTGACAGCATCGCATTCCCACCACTTCCTTTGATGCACAAGGTGCTTCTCAAGATCAAAGAGGAACGTCCGAGGATCATTCTGATAGCCCCAGACTGGCCAAGACAACATTGGTATCCACTGCTGAGGAGCATGTCCCGGGAACAAGTATGGACACTGCCCCTGATCCCATTACTGCTGACACAGAACAACTACAACATTCTGCATCCAAACCTAAAAACTCTGCAGCTAACTGCCTGGAACATTACATAACAGCAATTAACCCAAATTTATCCCAAAGGGTTAAAGACATAATCCTGGAGGCTCGTAGACCTTCAACAAGAAATAATTATGCAGCAAAATGGAAAAGATATCTCATCTGGAGTACTGCAAAGGGGCAGGATGTGACACTGGTGAACATAGCCAACATCCTGGAGTACTTGGCGGAGCTCTTCCATACAGGCCTGTCCTATTCCTCCATCAAGATACATGCATCAGCTATTTCAGCAGAATACAGCTTGGATCCTCCTGTCTTCTCGCATCCTCTGCTCAGACAGTTTCTGAGAGGAATTAAAAATGTAAAATCTCCCAGGAAACCTCCATTGCCAGCATGGGACTTGAACTTTGTGCTAGAAAAACTGACTCTACCTCCTTTCGAACCAGCAGCTACAGCAGAATTGCAATACTTATCCTGGAAGACTGCTTTCCTGCTGGCAATAACTTCAGCAAGAAGGGTCTCTGAACTACAGGCATTAATGGCAGTACAACCCTTCCTGATCTTCCATCAAGATAGAGTGTCCATGAGAACAAATCCTACATTTATGCCTAAGGTGGTATCCAGAGTCTCTCTAAATCAGGCTATCCACCTTCCTACATTCTTCCCCAATCCACAGAACAGGGAAGAAAAGCTCTTACATACCTTGGATGTACACAGACAATTACGCTACTACCTGGACAGGACAAAAAAAATAGAAAAACTGACCAGCTTCTGGTAGCATATGCAACAGGAAAAGAAGGAAAACCAATTTCTAAACAGACAATCTCCAAATGGATAGGAAATTGCATTAGATTTTGTTACTCCTACCATGGAAAGAAAACTCCAGAGAACATCAGGCCTCACTCCACAAGGGCTACAGCCACTACCACAGCTTTCTTACGAGGAGTGGCTACCAAGGACATTATAGAGGCTGCTACTTGGACCTCCGTGCATACATTTGCCAAGCATTATAACTTACCTCTATACTCTAGATCCCGTGCTGGTTTTGCCACTGCTGTTTTGCAAGGGATCCTGACTACACCATAATCTATTCTCATTTCCTCCACCACTAGTTTAGCTATGGTATTCTACCCATTTGTAAAGACTGCAGATGCATCCTTGAAGGACATAGTACAGTTTTGTACCTACCATAAATGTAGATGTCCGAGAGGAATGCATCTGCAGTCAGGATTACCCACCCTCCTTCCCCTCTGAGGTACTCCTAGGGTACTTACCAATCTTCAGCTAGCTTGGGGGGGATCTATTATGGTGTATTTGTTTGTATATATGTACATACATGTTTATTTTGTGTGTTTGCTCTCTACTATTTGGAAACGTTGGCATTTGTCCAAATTTAGCCATCCAAGAGGGCACCTGGCATCTGGGGCAAGAAACACTGAGGAAAATGGCGTCAGCTGATGCCTTTATACCCGAAGAACTGCCGCAATGACGTCGGGTGAAGTGCGACACCAGCCGAAGCCAGACCCAGACTTTGGAATCCGGCCGACCGAAGGGCTGCCTGATGACAGGACATCTACATTTATGGTAGGTACAAAACTGTACTTTATATAATTTCCTTTTCCTACCCCATTCCTGCAAACAAGTCTATTCCAGATGTACCACCAGTCAGCTGGAAGAAGCAACGTTAGAAATTCAAAAGTTGCTAAAGAAAAGAATCATCCAGGAAGTCACCGCAGACCAGAGAGGATCTGGTACTTACTCAGGATTCTTTTTGTTCCAAAGAAAACAGGGTACTGGAGACCAGTATTGGATCTCAGTGAACTGAACAAATCAGTGAAGAAAACCAAGTTCAGGATGGTAACACTGTAGTCCATAATTCCATTTCTCAGAAAAGACAACTGGATGTGCTGTATAGATCTTCAGGATGCGTACTACCATATCAAGGTGGAAAGATGATCCAGAAGGTACCTGCACTTCCAGCTAGGAGTCAAGTCATTTCCAGTTTTGAGCTCTGCCCTTTGGTCTCACTACAGCCCCCAGAGTGTTCACCAAATGCATGGCAGTAGTAGTAGTGGCCACCTTAGATGCCAGGGAATCCAGGTGTTCCGTATATGGACGACTGTCTCATAACTGCCCCGACCAGGCTTCTGCTGCTACAAGCCAGGGATTATATACTTCAGCTTTGCTCCAAACTAGGTAGTACCATAAATTATGACAAATCCTCCTTAGAGCCATCTCAGAAGTTAACCTTTATAGGCGCAGAAATAAATACAGTCAACCTTGTACTGAGACTACCACTAGACAGAGTACTTGACATTCGCGTACATGTCAGGCAACTTATCAAGAAAAAGCAAGCCATGGCAAAGCATGGTCAGACTTTCCCGGTAAATAAATAAATAATAAACTTATATCAGTTCACCCAGTTAATCACATCCTCTACCAGGCGCAACAAAGGAAGCATTGATGGAGCCATCCTAGACTGGATTCTAGTAAGTGACCCCAACAAAATCTCCTTAGATGGTACAATTCCCATATACACTAAGTGATCATCTCCTAACATTTGTCCTCATAACTTCTCCCTATCTTCAAAAAGAACATCACACTAAACAAACCCGAAATCCTAGATAATTTCAACCCACAAACTTTATTGACCTTCTGAAATGCATCAACTGGAGCTGCTTAAAACCCGTTTTCCTAGATGATGCAGTCATTCTGTTTAACAATCTGTTTGTTAAAACCTTAAACAAACTTGCCCCTCCCCGGATAAAAAGGATTACATTTAACTATACTGCCTGGCTTACAAAATTTACAAAACAACTGATGCACAGTTGTGACAAAATCTGGAAACAATGGCAAAAACACCAAAAACCCCTCCACCTTGCAGAACTACTGACAACTCCGCATCCACGTCAAAAAGCAAATAAAAAAAGATAAAAAGGAATACTATCTAAAATTCTAGTCCAGTAACAAGTACAACTCCAAAAAGTTCTGGTCAGCAATATCATCTCTCCTAAACCACTCCATTCACTGATAAAAGTAACTCGGCCATAGCCAACATTTTTAACACTCACTTTATCAAAACTATAGCCAATATCACCACTAACGTTCTTCAAATCGCCATGGATCTCAACTCCACTACTCAAATCCATTCACAATCCTGCACCCCTACATAACCACCAAATCCTAATAATTTACCTTCTCCTCCTACTTCCTCATTTTACTTAAAACCAGTTCCCACTTCCAGTATTAAACAACTTCTACTTAAAGTCAAAACTAGGTAATAATGCAGCAGATGACATTCCCACTGAATATCTTAGACTAGCAGCAGACGCAATTTCATAGCCTATCAGTATACTAATAAGTAGATCTATTCTTGAATCCTATGTCCCATGTACCTGGAAAATTATTTTTATCTTACTACTCCACAAAGGCGGGGACCATTCTGATCTGTCTAATTACCCCCCCCCCCCCATTGCTATCCTTTCCCCTGTTTCAAAACTTCAGGAAAAGTGTATTCAGTCTCAACTTCTAAACTATTTCTCTGACAAACAAATTCTCTCATCTACACAACATGCCTTCAGACCAGGCCACAGCACCTTACTCTTTTATGGACACAATCAACAAAGAAAGGAACTCCGGCAAATATGTTGTCTTCATATTTCTAGACCTTTCACAAGCCTTTGACACTATTTCACATCCTCTTCTTCTAAATAAACTCCATCAAACAGGTCTCTTCCTCCTCTGCCCTATCTTGGTTCTGAGGCTACCAATCTGATAGGCAACAGGCAGTAAAATGGAACTCCTTCCTTTCCTCTTACCTACCCAACCCGTGTTCCTCAAGGCTCTATACTTAGGTCCCTACTTTTTATTTCATTCAATAACTTTCTCCAGTCTCTCATCCTTGGCTCACTCATTCAGTACAGGGACGACTATGCCATTGTTTGTTCAGCATTGTATATCCCCATTCTTCAAAACACAGTCCAGATAGCATTCTTCGCCATTGAAAACTGGTTGACCAAAAGCAATCTGCTACTCAACCCCAACAAAACCAAGCTACTAGTGTTCTCCCCTAAAAAAAAACACTTTACAAAGACCAACTCATCATACTGTCTCACAATAAAACAACTGTTGAAATAGTCTCCCACACAAAACTGCTAGGGGTAATAATTTATGATCATTTCAATACTCAATACCACATTAAAAAACACACCAAAATCTGGGCCTTCTTTATAGGTTCATAGGTGTGTACTAGGCTAACAGCCCTGGAGCCTATAGAAGCCTAGCCCAAGAAGATTCCCTGGCATCATGTTGCCCAAAGTTAGTTCCCAGTGCCCCTGTCAAGCAAGGCCACTGAAGTGATCCCTGGGGTGAACTTCCTATTGCCCATCCACTCTTCAAGGTTTCTCTTAAAGAGGGCCAGTGAAGTGCTGTGCTTGACGTGAGTGGGAAGTTTGTTCCAGAATATGGGAAGTCTCTGGGTTAGGAACCTGTCCCTCCAGCATGTTCTGTTTATTGTGGTAATGAGGTTAAGGTCCCTGTAGCGTGTGGCCTGAAGGGATTGGGATTTCTTTAGGTGTAACATATCTAGCAGCTCTGGAGATCTCCTCTAAGTAGGCGATAAGAGACAGAGTATAGCTGGAGTTTTTTGAGTCTGTCCGTATAGGGCATGTGTCTAAGGCCTAAGATCCTCTTAGTGAGGTATTTTTGTGGCCTTTCCAGTTGTTGTAGGTGTCTAGTGAGGTACATACCAAATGGGGCATTGTATTCTATAATAGGGCTAATGAGGGGCGAGTAGAGAGGGATTATGAACTCTTTCTTCCTGGATGAGAAAAATTTTGGAATGAGATGTGCCACATAGAAGGACTTTCTGACTACAGTGGCAATGTGGTTATCAAAGGAGAGGTCTCTTATCACACCTTTGGTGTTTAGTGGACTACCACCTATGTGCTAGTTCATGGGCACTGAACTTTTCCCAAAGGGAATGACAATGCACTTTTTAGGCACAAACATTTCCTCACTTCCACTACAAAAAAAATAAATAAAAAATCATCACCACCTATCTTCTACCATCTTCTACATATGGAGCCCCACTACTCACACACATGCTCTTTTCATTAAAATCTAAACTGGAAATGTGCTACAACAAAATTGCCAGGTGTACAGCCAACTCCTCCTATTCCACTCACCACTGCCAATGCCCTACAATCTCTTGAATGGCTTGAATTACCCCATTGTCTAACCTACATACAACTAACCACAACTCAGTTTATAAACCCTCTATATGCCCTTCACTCTCTTTAATATTCTCTCACTACATACCAAAAAGATCTCTCAGATCAGAAACCCAGCAGCTTCTACAGGTTTTTAAACCTAATCTGCCAGCTGACCAACTACTCTGTTCTTACTCTGTAACTAGAAACTGGAACTCTCTCTGACTACATATTAGGTACTCCTACATTTCCTTACACAAACACCTGTCTACCACATGGATTTGTAACTGCCGCTGAGTGCCCACCCTTGCCCACCATCTTCCTTAACTTCCATAATCCTTCTCTCACCCCCTGCATATTCTTGGTCTCTTCTTAAACTCATATGTTTGCAAACTGCAACTATGTAATTACCCTGCTGGTGTAATGTTTCATAACTTTTGCGTATCAATTTTCTCTCTATAGAATCTAAAATTTAGCATAAATTGTTCTAGGCTGTTAAACAGTCTGTGTACATATCAGCTTTCTTATTTTAAGAAGTATAGACTTTGTAAGTAATTGATGTTCTTCGTGTTTCACTGTTGCAGTCCTTACATTTGGGTAATCTGCTGGCAGGTTGCCCTCAGTCGGCCTGATTAACAAAGTCTTGGGTCCTGCATCGGTTGCTGTCCCTTCTTCCATGACGTCAGGTCATCAGGGGAATAAAACATGCAGCCGACGCCGTTACATCAGTCTTTCTTGCCGCACGGTGCACGAAGCAGAAGCAGTTCGCAAATGCCGGTCGGCCGACTCCTGAAATTTTCATTTTCGAGTTTCAGAACTGAAGTCTTCAACTAAAAAGCTAAGTACCCCGTTGGGGAAACTTTTTCTTGCTACTTATCGATGTCTGTAAAAGTTAATAATTGCATTACTTGTGGGAAGCAAATACCTCATAAGGATTTTCATTTGTACTATATTCCTTGCCTAGGCCCTGACCACAATGTACCTTGCTCTCGGTTTTGTGCTAAATTTAATCAACGCACTATTAAATGTCTGTGTATTTTTGCTTCTAAATATTTTGGATCATACTTTAGTTATCCAGAAATGTCGGTTAGCAATCCGACTACCGGAACACCTAAAAAACACAAATAAAAAGACAGAGACAGGCCGCTGAGGTCCAAAAATGACAACGCTTCTGCTAAGCCAGTCGCCAGTTCGCCGGTACTCAGTGAGGCGCTTTCGCAGCCCCTGATACCCGCTACTTCTGATTCGCAGGCCTCTACTGAGACCCTTTTGAAGTCCGGTATGCCGCGAGATGCTTCAGTTATGGAACCTGCAGATGTTTCTACCTTGGATGGGCCCGGAGCCGCTGTGCAGGCACCGTCTTCTCAGGGTGTGTTCAGGCCTACAGATTTGTATATTAGACCAACACCATCTTCAAAACTAAGGCCAAAATCTAAATGTATGTCTAAAAAAAACAACGCTTGGGCCACATTTGCAGGCCTCTATGCCTAAAAAACAAATGATAAAAATGGCTGAAGATTTAATTACTCTGATCAGGGGTAGCCAACCCCCCCCCTTCTAAGAGGACTAGGCAAGACATTGACTATGAATCTTCTGAAAAGGATTCTATTTCTTCTGACTCTTCTAATGAACAGGATTTGTTTATACCTACTTATGAGGACTCTGATGCAGAAGATTCCATTCCTTCTGCTTCTCCCCCTGAGGATTTTTCTTTTGGGGAAACTTTACATACCTTACAGGAACATTTCCAATGGAAAAGTCAGGATTTCTCTGAATCTAAAGAGACTTAGGGATTTTCTTCTTCTTCCTCAGCATAGGCCTTTGGCTTTACCTCCTGTCCTAGACATTGTTGATGATGTTTTTTCTGAATCTATTATGGCTCCTGATTCTCTGCCTCCAGCTCCTTGTAAGCCAGACAGATACTACAGGGTTCCTGACTCCCACAAATTCCTTTTCAAAAATCCTATTGCAGATCCTGAAACCATTTTTCAGGGTCCCAAGGGCATTAAGGCCTCTACTGCTAAAAATCCTACCCCTTCTGATAGAGATTCCAGGGCGCTGGATAGATGGGGCAAGAAGGTTTACACTTCTGCAACCTTGGCAATCAGGGCTTTAAACTGTCAATTTCATATGCTTAAATACCAGCAGCATATCATGGGACTGCTTAAACAGAAAATTATATTAATTTCTGACTGCATGGAAAATAAAGATTTACAGGATTTATTGCATTCAGCTGAACGGCGGCCACAGTAGTGCAGCGGTTAGCATTGCCGCCTCACAGCAAGAGGTTCTCCGGTTCGATCCTCGGCTCGGGTGCCTTTTGTGCGGAGTCTGTATGTCCTCCCTGTGGTCGCGTGGGTTTCCTCCAGGTGATCCGGTTTCCTCCCACATCCCAATGACATGCTGTAGGTGGATTGGACACACTAAATTAGCCCTAGGCGTGAGTGTGTGCGTGTGTGTGCCTTCTGTGGAAGGTTGGGCACCGGGCTGGCAACTCAACACTGTAAAACTCTACTGCCAATCATGGGCGGATGGTGATCCGCTGTGGCGACCCCTAACTGGGAAAAGTCGAAAGAAGAAGAAGATTGCATTCAGCTGAACAAGTTGGAAAACATACTTTGCAATGTGGTTTTGATTCTTTGGAGGCCTCTTGCAGGGCTGCTGTAACTGGCTTTGTGCTAAGAAGGCATACTTGACTCAAAGAGCAAACTCTGCCTGATCATGTTAAAGCAAAATTGTTGGATGCTCCTTTACAACAGGACCGTCTCTTTGGTAATAAGGCTGAATAAGTCTTAAAAAAGATGGAAGATAAAGCTAAATCTATGTAAACTGTGAAAGATTTCTTACAAGTGCAACCTCCAAGATTTAGTAGGCACTGGCCTACTAAGAACTGGTCCTTTCCAGTTCCTTCGAGAGCCACTTAAGTCAAACCCAGACATTCCAAAGGCTCCAGGTTTCAGTCACAAGGGACTTTTAGAACAAAACAATGGGGTGCCTCCTTCTCCAAATCTGGAAACAACAAGGCACCTCCCTGTGGTAAGCAGTCTCAATTACTTTCCTCTACATTTACCAAGCACTTACCTTTCAGCCGCCCTGTTGGGGGGAAAACTGGCACTTCATGTAAGAAACTGGCAACTTATAACCCAGGACAAATGAGTTTTAAATATAGTATCCCAGGGATACAGATTTCATTTCCACATGTTGCCAATCCCAAACGGATGGCCAGACCTGCCCCCAAATCAGTGAGCAGAGGCCCAGAAACAAGTACTGTCTCTCATGAACATGGGAGCTATTCAACCAGTCCCAGAAGAGGAAAAGGGACAAGGTTTCTATTCAAGACTTTTCCTGGTACCCAGAAAGGACAAATCATGGCGTCCAATTCTGGACTTATCTACTCTAAACACATTTCTGGACATTCCAAAATTCAAGATGCTGACTCTTCAACATTTACTTCCTATGATAGGCAAAGATGGTTGGTAACTCTAGACTTAAAAGAGGCTTACCTGCATACCCCAATCAGGGAATCTTGCAAAAGATATCTCTGCTTCAAAGCAGGCTATTTACATTACCAGTTCTCTGCACTGCACTTTGGCTTATCTACTGTGCCCAGGGTCTTCACAAAGTGCCTGGCTCCAGTAATTGCATTTTGCAGGTAAAGAAATATTCAAATATATCCATACCTAGACGATTGTCTAACTCAGGCAGAAAACAGGGACATTCTTCAAAGACATCTGGCGTTTGTAAGAAAGGTTCTAACTTGTCTAGGGTACACCATAAACGAAAAGAAATCACAACTGGTACCCTCTCAAAAAATTACATTTCCTGGATGCAAGCTTGAATACAACTGCCCAGATGGCTTACCTTACGCCAGAAAAGCAAATTAATTTGGTGACTTACTTCAAACAGGTGGCCACAAAAACCCTGCTATCTGCAAGATAAATTCTGCAAGCCTTGGAGTTCATGGTCTCTTGCATTCTTCTAATTCCATATGCAAGACTGCATATGAGGAAACTTCAGTGGTACTTAAAGAGTTTATGGAGTCAACATTGTCACAGCCTGGAAACAATGATTCCTATCATACCTTGCCTGCAACTAGAGTTCCAATGGTGGACAGAGGCCTGCCACCAAAACAAGGGACTGCCATTCTCTCCACCCCCTGCCACCCAAACCCTAACTACAGATGCATCAGACTATGCTTGGGGGGCTCATTTGGCAGGGAAGTGCATTCAGGGCAAATGGAGCCCAAATCAAATGCACCTTCATAGCAATTAAAAAGAGATGCTAGCTGTACATAATGCACTGACAGCCTTCAAGGACTACCTTCATCCAGGACAATTAATGATAAAGACAGACAACACCACAGTTTTGTGGTACATAAACAAGCAGGGGGGTACACACTCTTACCCCCTTTGCAGACTAGCTATGGCATTGTGGAACACGGCCTTGACCTATCATATTCAACTACAAGCTCAATTCCTGCCAGGAAAGCTGAATACTCTGGCAGACAAACTAAGCAGAAATCTTATGGACCCACACAAATGGAAACTGGAACCATGGATTTTCAACATGTTGACACTCAAATGGGGGAGTCCAGACATAGATCTTTTTGCCTCACCCCAGAACTATCAGTTGGACAAATTCTGCACAAGAACTCATCACAAAAAAGCCTGGAAAGTGGATGGTCTATCATTCAGTTGGAAAAATCTCAGTCTATGCCTTTCCCCCTCTGCCTTTGCTCTCCAAAGTTCTACTAAAAGTCAAACAGGACAAGCCAAAAATTATTTTGATTGCTCTAGACTGGCCTCACCAGCACTGGTACCCACTCCTGCGCAATGGGTCACACCTTTCACCGTGGCACCTGCCTCAGACATCTTACTTACTGTCTCAGCAGAACAACCAAATTCTGCACACTCTGCTCCAAACTTTGAATCTTGCAGCATGGCTAATCTCCTAAATTCACCCTTGGCATCCCTCAGCAAACCTGTGATGGATGTCATTTTGGAGGCAAGAAGGCCTAGTACTAGAAAATCTTATGCTGACAAATGGAAAAGATTCTGTGCCTGGAATCAGTCACAAGGGATAAGCACAACAGTGCCCAATATTCCTCAGATTTTACAATATTTAACTGAGATGCTTCACAAGGGCCTATCCTTTTCTTCCATAAAAATCCATGCCTCAGCCATTTCAGCTCATTACAACACAGAACCTCCCTTCTTCTCTCATCCTCTGCTAAAGTATCTCATGTATCTCAGAGGGGCCAAAAACTTAAGACCACCCAGGAGAGCTCCAACCCCTGCCTGGGACCTCAATTTTGTATTGGAAAAACTCACTCTCCCTCCTTTCGAGCCAGCTGCTACTGCAGACTTAAAATTTCTCTCCTGGAAAACAACTTTCCTTTTAGCAGTCACTTCAGCTAGAAGGATTTCCGAATTACAGGCTCTTATGGCAGTGGAGCCTTTCATTATTTTTCATGCGGACAGGGTGTTTCTCAGGACCAGTCCATCCTTCATGCCTAAGGTGGTATCCAGTGTGGCTCTTAATCAGACCATTCATTTGCCAACTTTCTTTCCCAAACCACAGAACAAGGGGGAACGGATTTTGCATTCATTGCATGTACACAGACAACTTAGATTTTACTTAATCAGGACAAAATCTCAAAGAAAATCTGAACAACTACTGGTGGCATTTGCTGCAGGGGCAGAGGGAAAGGCTATTTTAAAGCAGACTATTTCCAAATGGATAAGCCATTGTATTTGTTTCTGCTATATGCACCATGGTAAAACTATCCCCCAGGGGATCAGATCTCATTCCACCAGGGCTGCATCTACTTCTGCAGTCTTTCTCATAGGTGTTCCTACCAGAGACATTCTAGAAGCTGCTACCTGGAACTCAGTTCATGCGTTCACCAAACATTACCATTTACCTTTCTTCTCTAAATCCAGAGCTGGCTTTGCCTCTGCTGTCCTGCAGGGCCTTATAGCTGGTCCTAATGTAGTATAAATCCATCCTCCCAACCATAGCTTTGGGAATCTACCCAAATGTAATGTCTGCAACAGTGAAACACGAAGAACATAGTACAGTTGTGTACACTTACCCTAAATGTAAATGTTCGAGTGTATTCACTGTTGCAGTCCTGGTTACCCTCCCTCCAACCCCCTGTTTTTTCTCTTACTATACCTCTTCTTTCCTTTACTATGCTTAAAAGCCTTTTTGGTGTATTTGTTTTTGTTTGGAGGTATATTTTTTGGGGTCTTTAGTTACTTCAATATTTGGCTCCCCATTTGGGGGGCACCTGACATCTGGGGCAAGAAAAACTGATGTAATGGCGTCGGCTGCATGTTTTATACCCCTGACGTCATGGATGAAGGGACAGCAACCGACGCAGGACCCAAGACTTTGTTAATCAGGCCGACTGAGGGCAACCTGCCAGCAGCTTACCCAAATGTAATGACTGCAACAGTGAATACACTTAAACATCTACATTTATGGTAAGTGTAGACAACTGTCCTTTAAGTATAGTATTAAGTTTAGTAAATACATTAAGTAAGTATTTGATGTTATGTTGCCCCATCTTGCCTTCATTTTGCTAGTTGGGTTCGGAACCAAGCATCGGTTCTGACTCGGCCTTGTACTAAAGCTTGAGAACTGTTTTCTGGCTCGAGGCTGCACTCTGTCCCATGAAGCCTAGCGGTGATAGCCAGATCTCTTTTGCCACTTGAAGCTTCGGGATTCCGCTGTGCTGGCTCAGGCTGAGTGAAATATTTTATTTTAGTTAGACTGGAGTGTCTCAGAGTTTTTCAACCAAAAGTTAATTTAAAGTTACCTACTAGTAGTTATCTTGCTGTCCCTATCTAGTCCGTTTTTTTTTTTGTGTGTGTGTGTTCTGTTGGGCCGTCATTTCTACCGCCAGGCCTCTGTGTTTCTGGTGCTCCCCTTTTTCCGTTTAAGTTAGAGGATCAGGGAACTGTTTTATGTTCTTCGTGTTTCACTGTTGCAGTCATTACATTTGGGTAATCTGCTGGCAGGTTGCCCTCAGTCGGCCTGAATAACAAAGTCTTGGGTCCTGCATCGGTTGCTGTTTTCTCTTCCATGACGTCAGGTCATCAGGGGTATAAAATATGCAGCCAACGCCATTTTATTCAGTCTTTCTTGCTGCGCGGTGCCCGAAGCAGAAGCAGTTCGCAAGTGCCGGTTGGCCGACTCCTGAAATTTTCGCATTCGAGTTTCAGAACCGAAGTCTACAATTAAAGCTAAGTACTCCGTTGGGGAAACTTTTTCTTGCTCCTTACCAATGTCAGTAAAAGTTAATAACTGCATTACTTGTGGGAAGCAAATACCTCATAAGGATTTTCATTTGTACTGTATTCCTTGCCTAGGCCCAGATCATAACTTGCCTTGCTGTCAGTTTTTTGCTAGATTTAACCAACGCACTAGTAAATGTCTGTATATTTTTGCTTCAAAATATTTTGGATCCAGATTTAATTACCCTGAAATGTCATCAGATAGCAATCCGACTACCGGAGTTCACAAAAAACGCAAAGAAAAAGACAGAGACAGACCGTTGAGGTCCAAAATCGACGAAGCTTCTCCTAAGCCAGTCGCCGGTTCACTGGTACTCAGTGAGGCTCTTTCGCAGCCCCTGATACCCGCTACTTTTGAGTTGCAGGCCTCTACCAAGACCCATGTGGAGTCGGGTATGCCGCAAATTTCTCAGAGTATTGTACCCACGGATGTCTCTCCCTCAGATGGGTCCGGAGCCGCTGAACAGGTACTGGCTTCTGAGGGTGTTTTCATGTCTCAACATTTCTATATAAAACCAACGCCAGCTTCAAAAACAAAGACAAAAACTATTACGTCTAAAAAACTGATGCATGAGCCACGTGTTCAGGCCTCTATACCTAAAAAACAGTTGATCAAAATGGCTGAGGACTTAATTATCTTGATCAGGGGTTCCCAACCCCCCCCCCCCCGCTAAGAGGCGTAGGCAAGACACTGATTATGAATCTTCAGATCAGGTTTCTATTTCTTCTGATTCCTCTTCTGATCAGGAATTTTCTGTTCCACCCTATGAGGATTCAGATGCAGAAGAATCCATTCCATCTGCATCTCCTCCTGAGGATTATTCTTTTGGAGAACCTTGCATACTTTAAGGGAACATTTACATTGGGAGAGTCAGGATTTCTCTGAATCAAAAAAGAGGCTTAGGGATTTTCTTCTTCTTCCTCAGCATAGGCCTTTGGCTATACCTCCTGTATTAGACATTGTTGATGATGTGTTTTCGGAATCAAGCATGGCTCCTGATTCCCTTCCTCCGGCTCATAATAAGCCAGACATATTAAAGGGCTCCTGACTCCCACAAATTTTTATTCAAAAATCCTGCTGCTGATCCAGAAACTATCTCACAGGGTCCCAAAGGTGTAAAGGCCTCTACAGCCAAAAATCCTACCCCCTCTGATAGAGATTCCAGGGCGCTGGATAGATGGGGAAAGAAGTTTTATACGTCTGCAACCTTGGCAATTAGGGCCTTAAACTGCCAGTTTCATATGCTTAAATATCAACAGCATGTTATGAGCTTATTGAAACAGAAAATTATGTTGATTTCTGATTGTGTGGAAAATAAAGAATTACAGGAATTATTGCATGCAGCAGAACAGGTTGGAAAGCATATTTTGCAATGTGGTTTTGATTCCTTGGAGGCCTCTTGCAGGGCCGCAGTTACTGGATCTGTGATTAGAAGGCATGCCTGGCTCAAGGAGCAAAATCTGCCTGATCATGTTGAGGCTAAATTGTTGGATGCACCTTTACAGCATGATACTTTGTTTGGTAATAAGGCAGAAGAGGTTTTAAAGAAAATGGAAGACAAAGCTAAATCTATGCAAATTGTAAAAGATTTCTTACAAGTGCAGCCACCCAGATTCAGTAGGCACTGGTCTACTAAAAATTGGTCCTTTTCTGTGTCCAACAGAGCCTCCAGGGCAAATCCAGGTGCTCAAAAGGCTCTAGATACCAATCACAGGGTTCTTACAGGTCATAGCAATGGGGTGCCTCTACTTCCAAATCTGGAGGAAACAAAGCACAACCCTACAGTAAGCAGTCTCAATGAATTCCCTCTACCATCACCAAGCACTTATCTTTTGGCAGCCCCACTGGGGGGAAAATTAGCACTTCATGCTCAAAATTGGCAGTTAATTACCCAGGACAAGTGGGTATTAAACATAGTATCCCAGGGGTACAGATTTCATTTCCATTCTTTGCTAATTCCAAACGGTTGGCCAGATCTGCCACACAATCAATGGGCAGAGGCTCAGAAACAAGTGATGTCCCTCATGGATATGGGGGCTATTCATCCACTACCAGAACAGGAAAAAGGACAAGGGTTTTATTCAAGACTGTTCCTGGTACCCAGAAAAGACAATGCCTGGCGTCCAATACTGGACTTATCGATTTTAAACACATTCTTGGACATCCCAAAATTCAAAATGCTAACTTTACAACAGCTACTGCCCATGCTGGGCAAGAACGCTTGGTTAGTGACTCTAGATTTAAAAGAGGCATACCTGCATATCCCAATAAGGGAATTGTGCAGAAGATACCTCCGCTTCAAGGCAGATTTTATGCATTACTAATTCTCTGCACTGCCCTTTGGCTTATCTACTACGCCCCAAAGTGCCTGGCACCAGTAATTGCATTTTGCAGACAAAGAAGCATACAAATCTATCCTTACTTGGATGACTGTCTCATTCAAGCAGAAAACAAGAACATTCTTCTTCAACATCTGGCGTTTGTAAAAAGACTTCTAACATGCCAAGGGTATACAATAAACTAAAAGAAATCACAACTGGTACCCTCTCAAAAAATTACATTCCTGGGTGCAAGCTTGAATACAACTGCCCAGATGGCTTACCTTACACCAGACAAACAAAGGCAACTGACTATATACTTCAAACAGATGGCAACAAAAACCCAGTTATCTGAAAGACAAATTCTGCAGGCTTTGGGGTTCATGGCATCCTGCATTGTAATAATTCTGTATGCAAGTCTGCATATGAGGAAACTTCAGTGGTACCTCAAAAGTTTATGGAGTCAACATTGTCACAGTCTGGAAACAATGATTCCCCTTATTCCCTGCCTACAACAGGAGTTTATTTGGTGGGCAGAGACATGTCACTAAAACAAGGGACTGTCATTCACTCTACCGCCTGCCACCCAAACCCTAACTACAGACGCATCAGACTATGCTTGGGGGGCCCACCTGATGGGGAGATGCATTCAGGGCATATGGAGCCCAAAACAAATGCATCTGCATATCAACCAGAAAGAGATGCTAGCTGTTCAGAATGCCCTGACAGCCTTCAAGGACTTACTTCATCCAAGACAACTACTGATAAAGATGGGCAACACCACAGTTATGTGGTACATAAACAAGCGGGGGGGTTACACATTCCTACACCCTTTGCAGAATAGCCATGGCATTGTGGGACACAGCCTTGACTTACCAAGTACATCTTCAAGCTCAATTCCTGCCAGGAAAACAAAATACTCTGGCAGACAACCTAAGCAGAAATCTTATGGACCCTCACGAGTGGAAACTGGATCCACAAGACTTCAGCATGATAACACAGAAATGGGGGAGCCCAGACATAGATCTATTTGCCTCTCCTCAAAATTATCAACTGGACAAATTCTGCACAAGGACTTATCACAGACCAGCATGGAAAGTGGATGCCCTATCCTTCAGTTGGAAAAACCTATCAGTCTATGCCTTTCCTCCTCTGCCTCTTCTCTTCAAGGTCTTGCTAAAGGTCAGACAGGAAAAAACAAAACTGATCCTAATTGCCCCGGACTGGCCTCGCCAGCACTGGTACCCAATTCTAAGGAATATGTCTCAACTCCCTCCTTGAGACTTGCCTCAAATACCTCATCTACTGTCTCAGCAGAGCAATCAGATTCTGCACACTCTGCTCCAAACTTTGAACCTGGCAGCATGGCTGATCATGTAATTATTCAGACAACACCTCTCAGTAAATCTGTGATGGATGTCATTGTGGAAGCCAGAAGGCCTAGTACTAGAAAATCTTATGCTGATAAATGGAAGAGATTCTGTGCTTGGAACCAAGCACAAGGAACAGACATAGCAAAACCAAATATTCCTCAGATTTTACAATACTTGACTGAGATGCTTGACAAGGGCCTATCTTTTTCTTCAATAAAAATCCATGCCTCTGCCATCTCGGCTCATTACAACACGGAGCCTCCCATCTTTTCTCATCCTCTGCTAAAACAGTATCTTAGAGGGGCCAAAAATTTAAGGCCTCCCAGAAGATCACCAACTCCTGCATGGGAGCTCAATTTTGTGCTGGAAAAACTCACCCTGCCTCCTTTTGAACCAGCAGCTACTGCAGATATAAAGTTTTTATCTTGGAAAACAGCTTTCCTTTTGGCAATCACGTAAGCAACAAGGGTTTCAGAACTACAGGCCCTCATGACTGTGGAGCCTTTTATTACATTTTACCAGGACAGGGTGTCCCTCAGGACCAATCCTTCATTTATGCCTAAGGTGGTATCCAGTGTGGCTCTTAAACAAACTATTCACCTGCCAACAGTTTACCCAAATCCGCAGAACAAGGGGGAGTGGATTCTGCATTCATTGGACGTACACAGACAACTAAGATTCTACTTAAACAGGACCAAACTCTAAGAAAGTCTGAGCAACTACTGGTGGCATTTGCTGCAGGATCAGAGGGGAAAGCTATATCAAAGCAGACTATTTCTAAGTGGGTAAGCCACTGCATTGGTTTCTGCTACTTGCATCATGGTAAACCAGTGCTCAAGGGAATCAGGTCACATTCCACCAGGGCTGCCTCTACCTCAGCAGCCTTTCTCAGAGGAGTTCCAACCAAAGACATTCTAGAAGCTGCTGCTTGGAGCTCTGTTCATACTTTTACAAAGCATTATCATTTGCCTCTCTTCTCTAAGTCCAGGGCAGGCTTTGCCACAGCAGTTTTGCAAGGCCTTTTAGCCGCCCCTAATGCTATTTAGTTAGATCCTCCCATCCATAGCTTTGGATTCTACCCAAATGTAATGACTGCAACAGTGAAACACGAAGAACATAGTACAGTTGTGTACACTTACCATAAATGTTGATGTTCGAGTGTATTCATTGTTGCAGTCCAGGTTACCCACCCACCATCCCCCTTTTTTCTTCTAGAACTTCTCTTTCCTTCACTATAGTCTAAAGCCTTTGTGGTGTATTTGCTTTTAGATGAAGGTAAAGTTTATGTTGCTAAAAGTGCATTTATATATATATATTGTTGTTTATTTATATATACATATTTTTGCTCCCCATTTGGGGGGCACCTGACATCTGGGGCAAGAAAAACTGAATAAAATGGCTTCGGCTGCATGTTTTATACCCCTGACGACCTGACATCATGGAAGAGAAGACAGCAACCGATGGAGGACCCAAGACTTTGATATTCAGGCCAACTGAGGGCAACCTGCCAGCAGATTACCCAAATGTAATGACTGCAACAGTGAATACACTCGAACATCTACATTTATGGTAAGTGTACACAACTGTACTTTCTTCTTTTTCTACAGCCCATTTAAGTTAGAGGGCTTCTTCCTGTACTGTTGTTGTTGGTTTAAAGAGCGTCGTTTAAGTTAGAGGCGTCTCCTTGGTTTGAGGAGTACGTCGTTTCAGTTAGAGACTCTCCTCAAACCCTCTTCTCTACTTATCCTTTATAAAAAAAAAAAAAAAAAAGTTATTGTTTCTTAGCTAAGGTAGTTTTTTTTGCCTCTCCTTGTAGTATCCCTTGTGGTTTATTGTAGTTAAGAGACCAGTAGTTTGTTTTACTGCAGTATGTCTAAGGAAAAGCATTCAGGTTTTAAAAAATGTGATTCCTGTGCACAGATGTCCATCATGGATGGACATACCAGCTGTGTCTATTGTTTAGGGGCAGTGCACCTGCAGGACTCTTGTTCCATTTGTCATGGATTTAGTGCAAGAGTCCTGCAGGAGCACAAGAATAAACTTATTAATAGAGGGCTTTTTAAAGGACCCTTTGAACAAGCCCCACAGCAGCCTTCAACTGTAATATCTCCGTCGGCTCTGGCTTCTGAGCCTAAAAAGCAGTTGACTCTAGTTACTGTTGTCTCAGATCCAAAGTCTGTCAGATCCTAGAAAGACAAATCTCCTTTGGTTTCATCAGTTACTTCGGAACCGTCCAAGAGAAAAAAGAGGGGACTGGTCACCGTCCTTGGAGCCAGTACGCTTGGTACCGCAATCCTCCTTGCTACAGTCTGTGGTTGGTAGCCACACGTCCTCAGTGTACTCCTCCAGATCATCCAGGAGTTATCAGATGATGACGTGGAGCGTGTGGTGTGAAGGTTGCTCAAGACACCGTCCCTAGCTAAAATTCTGTCCAGCCCAGCCCAAAAGGATGTGGAGCCAAAGTTCGTTTCTTCTGTACCAGTTATTCCTCCTCTGACTTGGTCGAGTTCAGAGCCAGAATGTCTGGAGGTCGTAGTGGTGGAACCATCTGTTCCGAGAACCATATCTGGAGTTTCGGTACCGATGTCTGCTCTGATCACTTCCATCAAAGGATCTGGGAGCCGACACTCGCCCGTCGGCTCCTGGATGGAGATTCTGCTCGGACCCTTGTTGAACCCGACTCTCCCACTCAGAGCTTCGGCGCATGTAAGTTCGGCACCAACATCGGCCTCAGAGCCCTCATCCTTGGTGCGGGGGAGATCTCCAGGTTGCTTGGAACCAGAGACTCTCTCGGGCCAGAATCCAAGGTGCCTTCGAGGTAAGGAGGAGTGTGCTTTCCCTTGGCTCCAGACACTCTTTCCCTGCGGGGGCCAGTGTCAACCTCCACGCCACCCCTCCAGCCCAGGCTCAAGTTACCCCTTCGAGTAAGACATTTTCTTCCAAGATCTCCCCAGAGCATCCCTCTGAGGAGATCCCTTGGAAGCGTACATGTAAGAGGAAGCATATAGACTCCCCTGAGTCTGTCATGTCAGATACAGACTTAGAGGATTCAGAAGGGTCCCTACGTTCACCCACTGAGGATGCCTTATTTTCTGACATCTTAGAGCTCCTTAAACAGCGAGGTGAATGGAAGACCCTATCCCCTTCTGAGGATGAGTCTGTTTACCTAGAGGCATTCAGCTCTCGACCCTCCACCTCTTGAATGTGTCAGCCTTTTGACAAACTACTGGGGGGTAGTTAGTCGGAAGGCGTGGGGCTCTCTAGAGACGGTGGACCCTGTTCTGAGGAGGCCAAATAAGTTTATCACTGCCCCCCGAGGACAAGCAGTTTCTTACAAAAAGTGTTCCGGTAGAAGCTATGGTAGTGGCGGCTGCCACCACGCAGGAATCAGCTGAAACTTCTTTGTCCATCCGCCGAACAAAGAATCTCAAATGATGGACAGGTATGGGAAGCGTATGTTTTCCTCAGCGGCGTTTACTCTGAGGTTGCTGAATTATCTTCCTCATTTCACGAGACTTCAGAGGGATCTCCTCAAGGAGCTAGGAGAGTCCCTCTAAGGTGCTACAGATGAGGCGCTCCCAGAGACGGAAATGACTCAACTTGCAACCTTAACCTCCATAGCAAACTCCTCCATGCACCTGATTTTGTATGCGGCTGATGGAGCGAGTAGGGCAGCAGGCACAGGAATTGCTCTGAAGAGACATTCCTGAATGCGGCTTTGTGACTTTGCTAAACCCTTTAAGTCTTTCTTTACTAGCGCCCCTTTTGATGGCTCATCCTTGTTCGGGCCAAAAGTTAAACTCTTACCAGGGGCAAACAGGACAACAAAACTCTATCTGCCATGGGAGTGCATTTTTCTGCCCCTACTAGACCTTACCCCAAAGGTGAGAAGAGCGGAATGATGTTGTTCCGGAAATCGCAAGGAGCTTTGCCTGATGCACATAGCGAATTTTCTCCTAGGGGCAGAGAGGGTAATAATAATGGAAGACACCGTCCTCACTGCAGATGGGGTCCGCAGAACAAGGGTGACAGAGATCCGTTCTCTGGTATGCCCTTCCAGCGCTCCTGAAAGGAGGCCCGCCTGTCTATCTCTGGAGGCAGTCGGGGAGAGACTATCACTGTACCCAGAAGCCTGGCAAAACATCACCAAAGACAATTGGGTACAGTCAGTCTTATCCAGGGGATACAACATTCCCTTCTCTCATCCACAAAAATCCATCCCAGACATACCACCCAGTAAAAGGGATCAAGCAACCCTAGAAATCCAAAGGTTGCTAGAAAAAAGAGCTGTCCAAAAAGTCCCCGCAGACCAATCAGGATTCGGAATTTACTCGAGATTTTTTTTAGTGCCAAAAAAAGACGGGACTGGAGACCAATATTGAACCTCAGCAGACTAAACAAGTCAGTAAAGAAAGCGAAATTTTGGATGGTAACATTGCAGTCCATACTTCCCGTTCTGGGAAAGGACAATTGGATGTTCTCGATAGATCTGCAGGATGCGTACTATCACATTAAAATGAACAGGCGCTCCAGGAGATATTCACGCTTCCGGCTGGGAGCCAGTCAAGGGCAGATGTCCTTCAAGGATGCATCTGCAGTCCTTACAAATGGGTTGTCCTGTCGTCAGGCAGCCCTTCGGTCGGCCGGATTCCAAAGTCTGGGTCTGGCCTCGGCTGGTGTCGCACTTCACCCGACATCACAGCTGCAGTTATTCGGGTATAAAGGCATCAGCCGACGCCATTTTCCTCAGTCTTTCTTGCCGCATGGCACCCGAAGCAGAAGCTGTTCGCAAGTGCCGGTCGGTCAGAACCAAAGATTACTACTACCGAATTCTTCCACTCCGAAGACTTCTAAAAAGCTAAGTACCCCATTGGGGACACTTTCTTGCCTCAGCCGATGTCAGAAAAAGTGAATAACTGTTTAACTTGTGGGAAACAAATACCTCATAAAGATTTCCACTCTTACTGCTTACCTTGTTTAGGCCCAGACCACGACGTAGTAGCTTGTCTAGCCTGTGCTTCTTTTAACCGACGGACGCTTAGACGTCGGTCGGAATTTGCTGAGGAGTTTTTCGGCTCCGATTTTGCTTACATTATGCCGTTGGATCCTCCGACTACGCAAATATCAAAAAAGCGCAAGGAAAAGGACCGACACTCGCGGTCTGCGGTTTCGGCCGAAACCGCGGTTAGGCCAACCGCGAGTGTCTCTGTTTCGGCTGAAACCGAGCAAGCGGTTCTTCCTTCAGCCGAAAACTTACCTCCTACCGAGGCCTCTTCCAACCTCGTGGAATCGGCTTCTGATTTACCTTCTGCTCTTGCAGTTTCTCAGGAATTATCTGACACTATCCCCTTGGATATCTCCACCCCTGCACGTGGAGCTGCTAGGCCACCTGCATCCATGTCCATTAAGGCTTTTGCCAGAGCTAAAGCAGCTAAAACTACTAAATCTGTGCCTGCTAAGACCCCCTCTCTCAGGACTAGCTCTAGCTCACAAATGCTTAGTCTAGCAGAGGATCTCATTTCTTTAATCCGGGGATCCCAATCTCACACAGACAGGGCCTCTCACCCACCTCCAGAGAAGAGGCCTAGAGCAGAGCCCCCTGAACCAGTTTCTACAGATGATTCCTCTGATGATTCAGATAATATTAACCCTCCAGAGGCTTCTTTCTCCCCTTATGAAGACTCAGATGCTGAAGAGTCCATCCCTTCTGCCTCTCCGCCTGAGGAATTTTCCTTTGGGGAAACCTTGCATGCTATGAGGGAACAATTTCAGTGGCAGGGCCAAGATTTCTCAGACTCTAGAAAGAGGCTTAGAACCTTTCTGCATTTACCACAACATAGGCCTTTAGCCATTCCTCCAGTTCTCCCTGTTGTAGATGATGCATTTAATGATGCTTGTACTGCTCCTGATTCACTTCCTCCGGCCCCTGCTAAGCCCGATAGGTACTACAGGGTTCCGGATACTCATCACCATTTGTATAAGGCTCCTTTTGCAGATCCCGAGACCATCTCCCAGGGTCCTAAGGCTGTAGCAGCTACCTCTGCCAAAAACCCCCTCCCCTCTGAAAAGGAATCCAGGTCCTTAGAGAGATGGCGTAAAAAAGTTTACACTTCTGCTACTCTTTCAGCTAGAGCATTGAACTGTCAATTCCACATGATCCAGTATCAAGAATTTATGCTAGACCAGTTAACCAAGAAGTTGTCCTCAGATGAACCATTAGACAGAAAATCTGTTCAGGAAATGGTACATAACACTCAGCAGGTCAGTAACCATTCCTTAAAATGCGGCTATGATGCACTGGAAGCTTCCTTCAGATCTGCCATGACGGGCACAGTTATCAGAAGGCATGCATGGTTAAAAGAGCAGGCCTTACCAGACCATGTGAAATCCAAATTACTAGATGCTTCCATGGACAAGATCAATTTGTTTGGCTCTCCTGCACAACAGGTGCTGAAGAAGATGGAAGAGAAGGCAAAATCTGTCCAGACAGTGAAAAATTTCTTACAGGTCCAACCTCCAAGGTTTAGCAGGAATTGGCCCTCCAAGAATTGGTCCTTTCCAGAACCCTCCAGAGTCCAGAGAGGCAGGAATAGGCGTTAAAGAGGCCGAAGTCAATCCAGGGGTGCCTACAGGGGACGCCAGTGGCAGGGTAACAACCAGCGAGGTGCAGCCACGGACACAGCCACCACCACTACTACAGGACAATCACAGTGACTTGGCTCTAGCACTGCCTACCAGGGAACAACTAAAAGCACCCTTGGGCGGGAAGCTAGCTTTATTTTCAGTAAACTGGCATTACATCACAAGAGACAAGTGGATTTTGCAGACAATAGACCAAGGTTACAGGTTTCACTTCCATACTCTACCAGGGAAGAGAGGAATGCCAAACCTACCTCCAAATCAAAGGGCAGAAGCTCTAAAACAAATATCTCAATTATTAAACATGAGAGCTGTGGAAAAGGTACCATCTATGGAGCAAGGACAGGGATTTTACTCCAGACTCTTCCTGGTACCAAGAAAAGGAAGCAAATGGAGACCTATTCCCGACCTGTCCACTTTAAACACATTCATAATTGTTCCAAAATTCAAAATGCTGACCCTACAGCAGCTTCTTCCCATGCTGGGCAAGGAGTCTTGGCTGGTAACTCTAGATCTCAAGGAGGCATACCTGCACGTCCCCATACGACCAAATTGCAGAAGATACCTCAGATTTCTTGCAGGATCAGAGCATTATCAATTCTCAGCATTGCCCTTTGGCTTATCTACTGCGCCCAGAGTGTTCACGAAATGCCTGGCATCAGTAATTGCTCATTGCAGGCTCCAGGGAATCCAAATCTACCCTTACCTGGACGACTGCCTGATACAAGCGGACAACAAATTCAAGTTAGCAGAAGACTTCAAATGGGTCATTTACCTACTACAAGCCCTGGGATACACAGTCAATATAAACAAGTCAAGGCTGATACCATCCCAAAGGATAACCTTCTTGGGTGCAGAGCTGGACACATCGAAACAAATGGCATTCCTAACAGTAGAAAAACAAGAGCAACTCCCTCTATACTTCTTGGCATTAACAAAGCAGAACCAGTTAACAGCAAGAAAAGTCCTGCAAGCCTTGGGTTTCATGGCATCCTGCATAATATTGGTTCCACATGCCAGACTGCATACGAGAAAGTTACAGTGGTACCTAAGGAATTTATGGTCTCAGCACAAGCACAGCCTAGAAACCCTAATTCCAATAATTCCATGCCTGAAGCAAGAGTTCCAATGGTGGGCTCAGGCCTGTCAATCAAACAAAGGATTGCCCTTCCACAGCACTCAACCAAGCCAAACCATTACCACGGACGCCTCAGACCTTGGTTGGGGGGCCCACATGCTGGACAAGTGCATACAAGGCTTATGGACTCAAGACCAGCTGCACCTACACATAAATCAAAAGGAAATGCTGGCAGTAAAACTGGCAATTCAGACATTCAGACCATTTCTTCAACAAGGTCAACTGTTGATAAGGACAGACAACACCACAGTTATGTGGTACATCAACAAACAGGGAGGCACACATTCGTACCCTCTATGCCGGATGGCAATGGATCTCTGGAATGTGGCCCTGAGTTACAACGTTCAGTTACAAGCAATTTTGTACCAGGAAAAGAAAACATTCTAGCAGACATACTAAGCAGGACTACCACGGATGCCCACGAATGGATGCTGCATCCGGACATCTTCATAACCATTACAAGAAAATGGGGGTTCCCTCAAATAGACTTATTTGCATCCCCACTCAATCACCAACTAAAGAAATTCTGCACAAGGACGTACCACCCACTTGCTTGGAAGGTGGACTCCCTATCTTTCAGTTGGAAAAACCTGACAGCATATGCATTCTCACCACTTCCTTTGATGCACAAGGTGCTATTGAAAATCAAAGAGGACCGTCCAAGGATCATCCTGATAGCTCCAGACTGGCCAAGACAACATTGGTACCAATTACTGAGGAACATGTCTCGGGAACAAATATGGCACCTACCTCTTGTTCCCTTGCTGTTAACACAGAACAACTACAACACCCTGCATCCAAACCTAAAAACACTGCAGCTAACTGCCTGGAACATTGCATAAAAACAAATAACCCAAATTTATCCCAAAGGGTAAAAGACATTATCTTGGAGTCTCGCAGACCCTCAACAAGGAAAAATTATTCAGCAAAATGGAAAAGATATTCCATTTGGAGTACTGAAAAGGAGAGAATGTGTCACTGGTAAACATAGCCAACATCCTGGAATACTTGGCAGAGCTCTTCCACAAAGGTCTGTCCTATTCTTCCATTAAGATTCATGCATCAGCTATTTCAGCAGAATACGACTTGGATCCTCCAGTTTTCTCACATCCTCTGCTCAGGCAGTTTCTGAGAGGAATTAAAAATGTAAAACCTCCTAGGAAACCACCATTGCCAGCATGGGACTTGAACTTTGTACTAGAAAAATTGACACTCCCTCCATTTGAACCAGCAGCAACAGCAGATTTACAATATTTATCATGGAAAACTGCTTTCCTACTGGCAATCACTTCAGCAAGAAGGGTATCTGAGCTACAGGCATTAATGGCAGTACAGCCCTTCCTGATCTTCCATCAAGATAGAGTGTCCATGAGAACAAATCCCACCTTTATGCCTAAGGTGGTCTCCAAAGTATCTTTGAATCAGGCTATCCACCTGCCTACATTCTTCCCCAACCCACAGAACAGGGGAGAAAGACTGCTGCATACCTTGGATGTGCATAGACAATTACGCTACTACCTGGACAGGACCAAGAGCAATAGAAAAACTGACCAGCTACTGGTAGCATATGCAACAGGAATGGAAGGAAAAGCAATTTCAAAACAGACAATCTCTAAGTGGATAGGAAATTGCATTAGATTTTGTTACTCCTACCATGAGAAGAAAACTCCAGAAAACATCAGGCCTCACTCTACAAGGGCTACAGCCACTACCACAGCTTTTCTTCGAGGAGTGGCTACCAGAGACATTTTAGAGGCTGCTACTTGGAGCTCCGTGCATACATTTGCCAAGCATTATAATTTACCTTTATACTCTAGATCCCGAGCAGGTTTTGCCACTGCTGTTTTGCAAGGGATCCTAACTACACCATAATTTCATTTCTCCTCCTCCCCCAGTTTGGCTATGGTATTCTACCCATTTGTAAGGACTGCAGATGCATCCTTGAAGGACATAGTACAGTTTTGTACCTACCATAAATGTAGATGTCCGATAGGAATGCATCTGCAATCAGGATTACCCACCCTCCTTCCCCTCTGTGGTGCTCCTAGGGTATTTGCCCATCTTGTAGCTAGCTGGGGGAACCTATTATGGTGTATTTGTTTGTATATACATGTACATACATGCTTATTTTTGAATTTGCTCTCCACTATTTGGAATTTTTTGCATTTATCCAAATTTAGCCTTCCTAGAGGGCGCCTGGCATCTGGGGCAAGAAACACTGAGGAAAATGGCGTCGGCTGATGCCTTTATACCCGAATAACTGCAGCTGTGACGTCGGGTGAAGTGCGACACCAGCCGAGGCCAGACCCAGACTTTGGAATCCGGCCGACCGAAGGGCTGCCTGACGACAGGACAACCCATTTGTAAGGACTGCAGATGCATTCCTATCGGACATCTACATTTATGGTAGGTACAAAACTGTACTTTCAGAGCCCTGCCCTTTGGTTTCACCACAGCCCCCAGGGTGTTCACCAAATGCAAGGCAGTGATCACGGTTCACCTGAGGCATCTAGGATTCCAGGTGTTTCCATACTTAGATGACTGGCTCCTGACTGCCACCACCGAGCATCTACTAATCAGGGCGAGGGACACTACAATCCATCTCTGTTCAGAGTTGGGCATTACAGTCAATTATGAAAAATCTACCTTGTTGCCTTCTCAACATATTACTTTTATAGGAGCATATTTAAATACAGAAAGCATGGTAGCAAAACTGTCCGCAGAAAGAGTCCTAACATTACGCCGTCAAGTGTCAGTCCTGTTGAGAAAAAAGAAAGTTCAGGTGAAGTTTGTACTCAAGGTTCTGGGCTCAATGGTAGCAGCAATAACCTTGGTTTCCTTAGCCAGCCTACACATGAGACTACTACAATGGCTTTTCTTCACTCAGTGGTCCATGCAGGAGTTGCCCATGTCTCACAAAATTTTGATAACGAACACATGCAAAAAGGATCTTTGTTGGTGGATCCAGTCTACACAGGTGACAATAGGCAGACCATTTTTTCTCCCCTGACCAGTAGCTACAGTGACCACGGACACTTCCCAGATGGGAGGGGCATTATCTGGGACAGACTGTCCAAGGGACTTGGCAGGAGCACGAATACCATCTGCACATCAATGTCCTGGAGATGAGAGCAGTGCTCATGGCGTTGCAAGCATTCCAAAACTCTCTTCCTTCAGGGACAATTGCATTTCAGTCACAGCATGTCAAGTGGTATGGTACATCAGCAAACAAGGTGGAACCAGATCCTACCCCCTATGTTGAGAGGCCCAGAGAGTTTGGCAATGGGCAGTTTCTTCTCAATGCTTTCTCACTGCGACACATTCCGGGGAAGTCCCAACATGATAGAGGACAATCTGAGCAGGGCAATTTTAATGCCACACGAGTGTTCCCTGAATCAGGAAGTTGCGAGGAAAAATTTTTCGCAAGTGGGGCCAGCCGTGCTGCGACCTTTTTGCCACATCCATCAATGCCAAATTCAGCAGCTTTTTTTCCCTAATCCTCCCACTGGGGGAGTCACCCAGGGATGCCCTTGTCCACAATTGGCCCCTGAGACTTCTTTATGCCTTTCCACCATTTCCCCTCATACTGAAGATAATCCAGAAAGCAAAACTGTTGAGTCACAAGATAATTCTCATTGCTCCTTACTGGCCTCGTCAGATATGGTTCCCCTTCCTATGGCCTTATCTACAGGAGGATCCTTGGATCCTGGACCCAGTTCCGGATCTCATGACTCATCAGTCCGGGACACTCCATCCGAACTCTCAAGCTCACATCTTGGTTACTCCACTTCCAGTCTTAGCCAGGCTTCCAGAATTATCCCCAGCTGTGAGGCATATTATTGTGTCTGCGCACAAAAGCACTACAAGAAAACTTCATGCGAGTAAGTGGAAGAGATTTTCCTTTTGGGCAAATAAAATCCAATTGGATCCTCTTACAGCTTCGATTTCATCCATCCTGGAATTTCTGACAGAAATTTTTAATCAAGGGGTGGCAGCCACTACTGTTTGAGTTCAGCTGGCTGCTATTTCTAACTTTCACTTCGGCATCAAGGGTTCAAACATTATGTCTCACAGATTGTGCAAAGCCTTTTTAAGGGACACATTCCTTCTAAGACCTCCTATCAAAGAACCTCCATCACCGTGGGATCTAAATTTAGTATTAGCCTCCTTGATATTGCCCCCTTTTGAACCAGCTTGTTCTTGTCCCTTAAAGTTTTCATCTTGGAAGACCTTTTTTCTAGTATCTATGACACTTCAGCTAGAAAGAGTTTCTGAATTACAAGCTCTGTCTATTCGTCCTCCTTATTTGGTCTTCCATAAAGACAGAGTCTCCCTCAGAACGAATCCTTCCTTTTTACCTAAGGTATGTTCTGAAGCCAGTCTAAATCAATCCATTGAGCTTCCAGTGTTTTTCCCCAAATTATGGCAACAAGGCAGAATATAAACTCCATCAGCTAGACGTACATAGACAGTTACGTTTTTATTTGCGTAGAACAAAGGATTTCAGGAAATCTGACCAGCTATTTGTGTCCTTTGCAGAAAACAGAAAAGGAGTCCCAGTTTCTAAGGTTACATTGTCTAAATGGCTTACAGACACAATCACTTATGCTTATAGCTCTCAACATAAACATCTACCAGGTAAAGTTCAAGGGCATTCTACTAGAGCTGTGTCTACCTCCACTGCCTTTCAAGCCAGACTG
This sequence comes from Protopterus annectens, assembly GCF_019279795.1. Taxonomy (NCBI): domain Eukaryota; kingdom Metazoa; phylum Chordata; order Ceratodontiformes; family Protopteridae; genus Protopterus; species Protopterus annectens. Next base: position 19,538,535 of record NC_056730.1, read on the forward strand.
CCTTTGGATTCAATTTGTGCTGCGGCCACATGGGTTAGCCCTCATACCTTTATTACTCATTACAAAGTAGATGTGGCCTCCCGGAACAGGGCTTCCTTTGGTTCCACTGTTCTGAAGAGTGTATTCCATTGAGCCACCCAAGAAAGTAGGTGCTGGGGACACTGTCCCAACCAGCAAAATAAAGGCGAGATGGGACAGCATAACATAACGAAGTTATGTACTCACCATAACTTTCCATATTTATTGTCCAGTATCTCGCCTTCATTCTTGTGTCCCTCCCTCCTATCCCCTTCTGGGATGATTTGGAGGGTTTTTTTGGCCCAATATCTTCCCCTCTTGTGTTCTGGGGTCCTTTAAGATTTGTGCCTTTTGTTGTATATATGTATATCTTTATATTTATGTGTGTAATTTTTTCTAAAATTACACAAATCTGATGTTAGTCTAGTGTTATCTTACCAACCGAGATCTGGCTGTCTGCCGCTAGGCTTCATGGGATAGAGTGCAGCCTCGAGCCAGCAAAGAGCTCTCAAGCTTTAGTATAAGGCCGAGTCGGAACCGATACTCAGTTCCGAACCCAACCAGCCAAATGAAGGTGAGATACTGGACAACAAACATGGAACATTATGGTGAGTACATAACGTTTTTTTAATATTGTTCTACACTCTTGGCTATATAATGTAAAACGTTATATTGGTGAAGCTTTTCTCCCCGGGCCTCCATTGAAAATGGGCCAGTTTTAGCCCAGTGAACCATCCTCCAAATGTCAACCATCCTCCAAATGTCAATAAATAAATAAGCAGCAGCCTGGGATGTTGTCCAGTCCCATAGAGGCTGCGTTTTTGGCCTTGGAGAGTGCTAGTTTGAGAATTGGTGACAGGTATGTTGTGGGGTATGATTGGTGGGGTCATGGGGTGAAGTTTTCACCATACCTGTCCGCAAGCAGGTTGGCGATGTCCTCAGGTTCAGTGTAAATGGTACTGTCCACAGCTAGTTTGGAGCAAAGTTGGGTCTTCTCTTTTAGATTTCGGACATAGCTAAAGAATGCTTTATAATTTACCTTAGCTAGGGATGCTAATTTAGTTTCCTAATTAGTTTTAGAGGATTTTACAAGATGTCTAATCTGCTTGTTTATGCTTTAGGAGTTCTTCCTTTGCTGGGACTGTTTCCTGTTGTTTTTTGACAGCAGTTTCTTTCTGTTATTGTATAACTTGTTTATGCTGGATGTCCACCTGGGTGGCTTATTTTATCATACAGCTGATTCTATACATTTATGTAGGTGTTTATACAGGCCATTTGTGTACACCTCAGTATAGGGATCATTGCAATCAGTGTTGGCAGGGGGTCTGAAACTATTGATGCCATCGCTCAATTGGCAATACTTTGCTTTAGAGAAATGTTTTAACCTTTTTGCTCCTGAGGGTGGGTCAGGTACGATCGTTACTTTGAATGAGACTGATTTATGATCTGGCTTTACCAGGGAGGGCCCCACAGATGGGGTGGTGCAGCGATCCCCCATGTTGGTGAGCACTTTGTCAAGGATATTAGAGACCCTTGTGGGGGGGTGATGACTATCTGCTCCAGAGGATTTTTGTTAACAAAGTTCAGGAGCCTTTGGGCGAGTGCATTTGTACTTATATATGGTACCCAATTGATAGAAAGCAAGTTAGTCACCCATGACCAAGGTATTTGGATGTACTGAGAGTGACTGAAGTAGGTCCAGGTAGGCTGTGTGGTTTTCGTGGTTCATGGTGGGGACCTATTGCTAATAGTGATGTGGAGGGGGTCTTTCCTACAGTTTGTTAGACTTGTATCTGGAGTGTTTCTCCCTGGGCCTGCTGAAAATTGGCTGTGTCATAGTTGGACTTTACCCGTCAGCAAATGTTAAATAAATAAATTGGAGTAACTCTGGGAGTCATACTGTTTAACCAGTCTAGAGGTGTGTGTGTCTTTAATGAAGATGGATACTCCTCCTTCCTTGTTTTTTTCATGTTTGTTGTGTGGTCTGAACATGTGGAAAGCATTGTAGCCTTGCATGGCCGGGGTACTTTCTGAGGCCTTGAACCATGTCTTTGTGACTGCCCAGACATCAGAATCTTCCAGGGTGAGAAGTGCTTCCAGTGAGTGCAGTTTCTGATTTAGACTCCTAACTTTAAGCAGCATAACCCTGAGTTTGTTTCTGGAGGATATTTTAAGTTGGGAATTTTGTTCTTATGACATTGCCTAAAAAAAGGCACTATGGAGGAGGCAGGTACCTCTACAAGCAACCTAAAGCCTAGAGGCAACAGGTGAAGACCTTCTCTGGCAGAGCAGTGTAGTCTGCCGACCATATTATCCCAGGCTGTCACATACTGGATCCCCCAGTATTGACACCAGAAGCTAAGCCAATTGTTAAAGTCAGTCTTTTTTGTTTGTATTGTGGCATCATCCTGGGTGAGGGAATAATGCTGCTTAGGGCTAGGGACATACCTGCCTGGGACACACAATCTGAAAGCTCCATCATGCCTCTCTTCATACAGTCCATTGAGGTACATCTCAAGTCGTTCACTTCAGCGTGGATTATGACAGTCATAACAGTACTTGTTGGGAGACTTGAGTGCATGCATGATTTGGTGGATCCTGGCACCAGGCAGGCAGGTGACCATGACCTTCTTGTCCAGCCTAGTGAGGGGGACATCTGTTTGCCTCATTATGGAGTTCCCTATGACCAAGACATTTAGTTTAGATATGTGTTGCCGGGTCTACTTCACTTCACTTCACCAAAAACTCATTTGGTAGAATTTCATTTCACCGAGACCATATCGCCAAAAATTCAAATCACCAAAAACTCATTTGACCGAAACTTATTTCACTGAAAGCTTACAATGCTGCATTTCAACATACTACATTTTATTTGTGTAGAGTACTGTAAGGTATTTAAAACGTGTATGCCCTTTTCCCCAATGTAATGCCATCCTGGAGTTAGTGTATACAGTTGGGGCGTAGTCCCCCCTCCTAGTTTGATTTTATATTGTCCAGTTTCTGTTAAGAGGGTAAGTCAGTGTTTTTTAAGTTCCGGAAAGAGTTAGTCACTGGTGTTGTAAGTGTGCATGTGTATGGTGTAAAATGTAGTATGTTGAAATACAGCATTGTAAGCTTTCAGTGAAATGAGTTTCAGTCAAATTAGTTTTCGGTGATTTGAACTTTCTGCAATTTGGTCTCGGTGAAATAAAATTCTACCAGATGAGTTTTCAGCGAAGTGAAGTAGACTTGTTTTAGCTTGGGGGCTTATTGGGTGAGACACTGATGTTTGTGATGTTATGTGTGGTGGGTGCTGTTGGGGCTGTATTGTGTGCAGAAGGTTTGCACTTGGGAGGTCTTTGCTCTTTTGTTATATTTCTAGTGATTACCTCCGCTTATGTGGGTTTACATGTTGTGTGATTGGTATGTGTGGGAGGTGGAGTGTGGGTACTGACAACCTGCTTAGTATTTGGCTTGTTATGTGTGAGAGAGAGAGAGAGAGCATTGATTCCAGATTCATAGTATAAATACATCTGTCAAGTATTGTATTTGCATGTTTTAGGAGTATTAGGTTGTTTGTATACATGAGGCAATTGCTGCATTGCCTCAAGATGCCCTTGTCAATCTGGCTGTCTGGAGAAACGATGGGAAACTGACCTTCCATTATGATAGATGTATTCTGTAATAATTGGTGGAGGGTTGCTAGATGGACTGGGTTGTTGCAGAACTAGTAAAAATCAGCTAATCTATGGGAGGTTTAGGGGTAGAAACCTGCATTTGCCTCAAAAAGTGCAGCTGCGTTTTTCTCTGGGCAGCAGTGCTCAATTGAGTTGCGGGCCAAGAAGCAAGGAAGCTTAGGAGGATTCCCTAGAAGTTATCTAGGTAAAATTTGACTTGTTAAGCATTTCCATTTATACATGGCAATGCGTTACCATTGAGTGGTGAGCAGTCATGCGCAAACGCTGTATTTAAATATCAGCTAAGTAAAACAGTTTTCAAACAGTCCAACCAATAGGAAAGCCCAAGACTGAGCCTTGTTCCAACACTTCCCAACTCAGATGGGTCCTTCACTACACTCTTCTGCCACAAGGGTGTAGGAGGGTCCTCTTAATGTAAGATGTCTGGCTTTAGTGCGCAGTAAATGCCAAACAGCCTAGATTCAGCAAGTTTGAATCTAGTCTATGCTGTAAATTATTCAAGTACTGTAAATAGGCAGTGCAGAAAACACAGTCACAAACAATAAAAGCAGTTTAAAGTAGGCGGCAAAACAGGTGTATACAGTTTAAAAGTGCAAAGAAGGTTATAAAAATACTTATTTTTCAATACAGTTGACAGGATGCCTTGGATTTCATTCAGATTGACTTCAGATCTCTGGCTAAGGATGCCAAACTCTGAGCAGCTGTGGTAAACCTTTGCCATCTACTCCCGAGGAAAATTTCTTTGGAGTCTGCTTGGGGTATAAAAGTATCTATGCAAACACTTCTAGGCAAAAGCCTAAATCTTGTAGATTTTGTTGTATATTTGGGAGCCATACATATATCCTCCCATTTTTTTCTTTGTATATTGCATACCTAATCTGTCCTCCCAATCTTTTCTAACCTCTCCTGATTGACTCCTGTAGTTATTGTGCAGTATTTTATACTCCCTGCTAATGAGTCCTTCTTTAACAACAGCTTCTGTTCTAGATTAATTTAAAACTCAACCAGTGAGGGTCTTTCATTTAGGATTGCCCTACCTCTTTGCCTTCCCTACATCGGAGTATAGTCAGTCACTAGCTTGCAGTCCAAATGTCTTCTTGACCTCTTGCCATTCTGTTACCTTTCCCTCTCTTAATTATTTGTTCCCAGTACCTTGGTTCCTTGGCCAACTTCTTCCAGTAAATTCCAGCCCCCTCTTGCATATTCTCTTTACCCATAATTGCAGTCATCCTATTGGCAGAATCCCCTTTTTCCATTCCAGTGTTGGCTTAATTTTTAGTGTACTTTCTGCCACTTTACGAATACAGTATTATGTATGACTTTTATTCTCCTTAAGGGTCTCCATCCAAAGTCATGATGTTAAGTTGTCCATCTCGCCTTCGTTCTTGCTGTTTGGGCTCGGAGCCAATCCTCGGCTCCGACTTGGCCATCTTCTATAGCTCGAGAGCTGTTTACTGGCTCGAGGCTACCCCGTATCCCAGCACGGCCAGCGTCAGCTACCCAGATCTCGTTTGCCGCTTCAGCTGCGAGGTTGCTTCCTTACTGGCTCAGGCTTAGTATAGTTTTTTCTATTAATATATTGTTGTTTATTCTTGAAAGTTTGTCAAGTTTTTGTCTTATTTTTTGTCTAGATAATATTTCTTTATCCCTTATCGCTTTCTTGTGTTTTTTAGCTTTCTTGGCCATCGCTCCATAACACGCAGGCCTTCTGTTCCCTTGAACTCTTTTAAATTAGAGAGTCCCCCCCCCCAAAAATAGCCGTTTAAATTAGAGGCTTTCCTTCTGTTCCTTAAATGTAAAAAAAAAAAAAAAAAAAAAAAGTCTATTTGTTTATTGTTTTTTGTAGTATAGCTTTTTATTATTGTTGTGGTTGTTGTTACTATAATGTCTAAAGATACCAAGGTATCTGGCTTCAAAAAGTGTGACGCATGCTGTCAGAGAATGTCTCTGACAGATGGACACACTAGTTGTATATATTGTTTGGGCGTTGTTCACTTGCAGGACTCCTGTTCTATATGTCACGCTTTTAGTCCAAGGGTCCTGCAGGATCGCAAAAACAAATTAATCCTTCGGGGATTATTGAAGCCTCAGGATTCTCCGGCTAAAAGTACTCAGCCAGCGAAATCCCCCAAGTCTCTCAAGCCGTCGGCTCCACCTTCGGAGCCGACTCCTTTACTTGACCAACCAAGTATGTCGGCCTACAAGACGACTCCGCTGGCTCCAACTGTTATTTCAGAGCCGTCTCGGAGCCGTAAGAGACTGAGGTCTCCGTCCTTGGAGTCCATCCACTCGGCACCTCAGTCACCTTTGTTACAGAGTGAACATAGCCATCATTCTTCCCTCTTCTCTCGATCCTCTAGATTATCGGATCATGATGTGGGGAGAGTAGTAAGTAGGTTGCTTAAGTCACAGGCACTGGCTAAAATTCTGTCCAGCCTACATGAACAGGTATCGGCTCCAACCGCCTCTATTTCTGTTCCTCTAACTACATTTAGCTTGGAGCCAGAGAACATGGATCCGCAGGTAGTAGAACCGTTGGCGCTGATCATCTCTCCTTCAGTTCCGACGGCTCCGATTACCTCGATTTTACCTTCTGTCAAGGGATCTGGGCGCCGAGGCTCTCTTGTCAGCTCGGGGGGGGGGGTGGCATCGGAACCTTGTCTGACCCCGTTTTCCCCCTCGGAGCTTCAGCGCAGGTGAGCTCGGCTCCATCATCGGCCTCGGAGCCATCACCCTCGACGTGGAGAAAGACTCCTGTTTCTTCGGAGCCGGAGCTTTCTCTGCCTAGAGGTCGGGATGCCTTCGAGGTCATGCTGAGTGTGCTGTCCCCCAAAACAGCTCTACTGCCAGCTCCATCGGCTCCTCCCCCCGTGGTGTCTGTTCCAACCTGTACTCCTCCTCCAGACCCTAAGAGTAGGGAATCTATGCCCCAGGACACCCCATTGGGTGATCCCTCTTCTTTCGAAGCCTCCCCTGATCACTCGGAGGAGCCTCCCTGAAAGAAGAAGTGCAAGAGGAAGCACATAGACTCCCCTGAGTCTGTCACTTCATCTACAGACATGGATGAATCGGAAGGGTCCCCAAGGTCTCCCTCTGAAGATATTTCCTTTTCGGACATCCTTGAAATGCTTAGACAGAGGAGAGACTGGACTTCCCTAGCCCCTACCGAGGACGAGTCTGTATACCTGGACACATTCGGTTCCTGACCTTCCACCTCCTGGGTATCTCCTCCTTTCGATCCACTCATGTCTGTAGTGGCTCGAAAGGCTTGGTCAGCTCCAGATTCTGTGGAATCTACTCCGAGGAGGCCAAACAAATTTATTACAGCCCCCCCCAGGGCAAGCAATTCCTCTCCAAAGGTGTGCCCGTTGATGGCATGGTGGTAGCAGCAACCACCAAGAAAGAGTTAGCAGAGACCTCTTCATCTGTTCATCCTCCGAACAAAGAGTCTCGGATGATGGACAGATATGGAAAGCGAATGTTTGCTTCAGCGACCTTTTCAATGAGGTCCCTGAATTATCTATGCCATTTTACACATCTTCAAAGGGATCTCCTGAAAGAGCTTGGAGATACCCTTCAAGATCCTACAGCTGAGGGAGCACCAGCCAAAATAGCTTCTCAGCTTGCGACTCTTAATTCCATAGTTAACTCCTCCATGAGGCTGATTTCCTATGCAGCCTATGGAGTAAGCAGAGCCGTAGGGACAGGTATGGCTCTCAGGAGACATGCTTGGATGCAGCTGTGTCAGTTTGCGGAACCCTTTTGAGCGTCCTTCACCAGTACTCCCTTTGATGGCTCCTTTCTCTTTTGGCCTCAAGTGAAAGACACATTGACCAGGTGTGAGCAGGAAGGCAAGACTCTCTGTGCCGTGGGAGTCAGTTTTTCTACTCCTTCCAGACCTTATCCCAAGGGTCAGAAGAGCGGAAAGATGTGGTTCCGAAAATCCCAGGGACCCTTGCCTGACGCATGTGGTGTTTTTTCCCCCGGGGCAGAGGGGGAAACAACAATAACAGACGCCACCCTCGTGGCAGAGGGGGACCGCAAAACCAGGGTGACATAGAAACCTTCTCTGCCAAACCCTTCCAGCATCCCTGAAGGGTTGCCCGACTGCTTACCTCTGGAGGCAGTTGGGGAAGACTTTCGCTGTACCCAAAAGTCTGGCAAAATATAACAAGAGACAGATGGGTACTATCCATCATATCTGGAGGTTACAGAATTCCCATCCATCAATCACCCATAAAATCCAAAAAGCCCATCCCAGATGTCCCACCCAATCTAAGGGATCAAGCAGTCACAGAAGTTTCAAGACTGCTAGAAAAAAGAGCCATTCAAGAAGTCCCCGCAGACCAACTAGGATCCGGAACTTACTCAAGATTCTTTTTAATACCAAAAAAGACAGGGGACTGGAGGCCAATACTGGATCTCAGCAGATTGAACAAATCTGTACAAAAGGAAAAGTTCCGGATGGTGACACTGCAAGTCCCATTTTCCCTTTTCTTGGTCAGGACAATTGGATGTGCTCAATAGATCTTCAGGACGCTTACTACCATATCAAGATGGACAGACGCTCCAGGAGATTTCTTCTCTTCCAGGTAGGGGCAAGTCATTAATAGTTCAGAGCTCTGCCCTTTGGTCTCACCTCAGCCCCCAAGGTGTTCACCAAGTGTATGGCAGTAGTCACAGCTCATCTGATTCCAGGTGTTTCCCTATCTAGACGACTGGCTCCTGACTGCTACCACCAGGCGTCAACTCTTAGAGGCACGGGATTATACAGTCACATCATGCACTCAACTAGGCATTACAGTAAATTTTGAAAAATCTGCCTTGTTGCCCTGTCAGTCTATCATATACATAGGAGCAGAATTAAACACAAAAGAAATGTTTGCAAGATTACCACAGGAAAGAGTATCCACTATTCATCAACAAGTGTTAATTCTAATGCAGAGCAAAAGGGTTCAAGTCAGACATGTCCTCCAAGCTCTAGGCATTCTTCTTGTCCCATTAGCGTGTTTCCACATGAAAATCCTTCAGTGGCTTCTTTTCACTCAGTGATCTTTCCAGGAACTACCCATTTCTCACATAATCCTGATCACAGAAACATGCAAAAGGCACCTTTCTTGGTGGATGGTCTCCCCACTAATAATTCAGGGCAGACCTTTCATACAACCCTCTCTGGTAGCCACAGTGACCACGGATGCCTCCCTGATAGGGTGGGGGGGGGGCATTATCTAGGCAGGACAGTCCAAGGCACTTGGCAACCTCACGAGTACCATCTGCATATCAGTATCCTAGAAATGAGAGTGGTTCTCCTAGCATTGCAAGCCCTTCAAGACTCTCTTCCTTCTGGGACCATTGCAATCCAAACGGACAACGTGTCAGTGGTGTGGTACATCAACAAACAGGGCGGGACCAGGTCTTACCCCTTGTGTCGAGAAGCACTCAGACTGTAGCAATGGGTGATTTCCTTCCAATGCTTTCTGATAGCAATGCACATCCCTGGGAAATCCAACGTTATAGCGGACAGGCTCAGCAGAGCTATCCTCATGCCTCACGAGTGGTCTCTGAATCAGGAAGTTGCGGATCTTATCTTCCGCAAATGGGGACAGCCTTGCTGTGACCTGTTTGCCACTCCTCTCAACAACAAATGCAGCAGCTACTTCTCCCTACTTCCTCTTCCAGGTCATATACCCAGAGATGCTCTAGTCCACGATTGGCCTCAGGGACTCCTTTACGCTTTTCCCCTAATTCCAAGACTCATACAGAAAGCAAAATCATTGGGTTGCAAAATGATCCTCATTGCCCCATATTGGCCTCGACAAATATGGTTCTCATTCCTACACTTCCACCTTCTGGATCAACCGTGGATTCTGGACCCAGTTCCAGATCTACTGATTCACCAATCAGGCGGGTTTCACCAATCCCTTCAAACTCTCCAGCTCACAGCTTGGTTACTCCACTTCCACCCTTAGCCAGGCTTTCCAACATCTCCCCAGCAGTCCGTGATATTATTGTTTCCTCACATAAGTCTACTACAAGGAAACGTATGCTAGTAAATGGAAACAGTTTTCTTACTGGGCAGAATCTAGAAATTTGGATCCTTTCTCAGCCCCAGTCCATGAAATTCTTGAATTTCTAGCACAGCTTTTCCAGTCTGGTGCGGTTTCCGCTACCATTAGAGTACAACTAGCTGCCATTTCAAATTTTCATATCGGTATAATGTCTCATAAGCTCTGCAAGGCTTTTATGAAAGGGACATCTCTTCTTAGACCCCCAGTTAGATATCTCCCCCCTCCTTGGGATCTCAATTTAGTTTTAGCCTCCTTAATTTTGCCTCCCTTTGAACCGGCAGCATCATGCTCTTTAAAGTTTCTTTCTTGGAAGACACTTTTTCTGGTTGCTATCACTTCAGCTAGACGTGTCTCAGAACTTCAAGCACTATGTGTTTGTCCTTCTTACCTGGTGTTTCACAAGGACAGAGTTTCTCTGAGGACCAATCCATCCTTTATTCCTAAAGTTTGCTCAGAGAACAATTTAAATCAATCCATAGATCTCCCAGTTTTCTTTCCTAATCACAGCAGCAAGGCAGAATACAAGCTCCACCAATTGGATGTACACAGACAATTGCGTTTTTACCTCCATAGAACTAAGAAAGTCAGACCAGTTATTTCTTTCTTATGCTTTCAACAAACAAGTCTTTCCAGTTTCTAAAGTGACCTTATCCAGATGGTTATCTGATACTATTGCCTTTATTTATCAGTTACGAAATAAAGAGCTTCCAGCTAAACCAAAAGGTCATTCCACTAGAGCATTAGACAGTTTTGTAGCTTTTCAATCTAGGTTGCCCATAGACTCAATCTGTGCATCTGCCACTTGGGCAAACCCCCACACTTTTATCTCTCATTACAAGGTAGATTTGGTCTCCCAGAGCAGAGCTTCCTTTGGTTCTAATGTTCTGAAGAGTTTGTTCCATTGAGCCACCCGGGATTTTAGGTGCTAGGGACGCTGTCCCAAACCGTAAGAACGAAGGCGAGATGGACAACTTAACATAAAGAAGTTATGTACCTACCATAACGTTCCATGTTAGCTGTCTTCATCTCGCCTTCCTTCTTGCGTCCCTCCCTCCGTCCCCCTTCCTAGAGGATTGTGAGAAGTTCCGTTTTGTTTTCACTGGCTGAGCATCTTTTATTACTTCACATGCCAGGTAATTTGTAACTCTTTCCTTGTTTAGGTGTATTGGATAACCAGTTTTTAGGAACTGGTTACTCTACTTATGTCTAGTGTGCGCTATCACAAACGAGATCTGGGTAGCTGATGCTGGGCATGCTGGGATAAGGGGTAGCCTTGAGCCAGTAAACAGCTCTCGAGCTATAGAAGATGGCTGAGTGGCTCCGAACCCAAACAGCAAGAAGGAAGGTGAGATAAAGACAACTAACGTGGAATGTTATGGTAGGTACATAACTTCTTTTTTTAGTATTTCATGAATTACCCCCCCTGCTTCTTCATCATCCCTTTCCACATTGAAATGTGGCTTTTTGCTTTTGTTTACATGTAAGAGCTTTAACTGTGTAGCTCTGAAATATCCCATCAAATCAGGTAATCCTAAACCTCCTTATTCTATTGAAAGGATCAACTTATCCCATTTGAACCTTGCTGTCTCCCCTTTCAAATAAAATCTTTCAACTCTTTATTAATTACTACCCACAACTCTTCTGGTTGATAAAGCATGCCTGACCTGTGTATAGAACTAAAGAGATTAAAAAGATTTTTACTGCTTGTGTCTTGCTATCTACATCTGCAGGCAAGAGCTTCCAGTTTATCAGATTTTATATTATGTTTTGTCTAGTGTTTCCCACATATCTTTAGCTGGCATAAGTTAATACTTTTTAATCCATGCTTCTGTGTATTCATTTTATTGTGTCCCCATAAATATGGGCATTGCTGAACCAATTCATGTGTGGGTACAAAGTTTATAGCTATAGCCTTTGTTTTATTTTCATTAGTGTTATGTCCCTAAAAACCTGGAATTGCCTTAGAATGTCACTGAACACCAAGCTGTCTTTTTCTGGTTCCATCAGGTACAAAATAATATAATCTGCAAATAAAGCCAGCTTTTCTTGAACACTGTATCAATTATGTCCTTTTTTGCCAGTGTTTCTAAATATAATGCAAATAACAAAGGGAAAAAGAGACGGCCTGCCTGGTTCCTCTGTTCAGACATAACTTACAGAGAGGAACCCTCCCACTTTGATTTTTACATCCGATTCCTCATACATCCTTTTAACTTATTATTGTATCAGGAAATACAAATGCTTCCGTTGCCCTACTTATAAAATCCCAGCTTAGTCTGCCTAATGGTTTGTCAGCATCAAGGCTCACCAATAACAATAATATTTTCTTACATTCTGCTTCCTCTGGATCAACATTGTTCTGTTAATGTTGTCAAATGTGTGCCTCCCCACCACAATTCACATTAGTCCATACCTATCAATTATGACATTACCTTTGCCATTCTTCTAGCCATTATAAACATAAACACTTTAGAATCATGGTTTAAAATTTAAATGGGTCTAAAGTTGAAGTCTGTCTGTATGAAGCTGGATCAGATGGGTCTTTACCATCTTTAGATATTACAGCAACCACAGCTTTCCCCTCCTTTTAACTCATTTACTCCAGTGGAGCTCAAGAAATTTACACTGTAACTTCCAATGGGCTATGCCTTTTGACAGAATCAAATTAATGTCCTCCCATTTGAAACACATGTTCATATCTCTACAACCCTAGTGGTTATGAAAGAAGTACAAATGGCAAACCCTTCAGCACAAACTGCTTCTACAGTGGTAATATTCTTTAGGTTCTAGGTCTTAAACCAAATTTTACAAGTCACAGTAAACGCAGTAACTATTAGATTTCTAATATTTTGTAAACAACTTGCAATATCTCAGCAACCACTCAAGTTGCACACATAATGTCAGCCGCATTTTATTCATTTAGCTGAGAGCTTTCATATGAGGCTAAGCAGTTCTGTCTGTGTTACTTGGTTGTTGAGATATTTAGAAAAATGTGAAAATGATATCTCTATAAATTAATATCATAAAAACAGTTAATATCTGACTGCACTAGATAGAGGTCAAATATTAATGCAGTTGACTTTGCCATTGTGTAAGCTTTAAGATGAAATATTTTAAAATCTTGTACATAGCATGATTTTGGAGTTATTGATGCAAATATGAACAAGCAATATTTGCCTCCTATTGGCGTCAGTAGGAGTTAACTGCAGATGCACCTGGAGGTGTCACTGGGGTGTAATGAGGTAAAATACTGTTGAACAAAATCTTCTTTTTCTTCCCTCCTGGCTTCCAAACTTCCAGAGTAGTATCTATTCCTGGAGGCTACTGCAGTTTGATTATATATCTCCATTTTTCTCTCATCTCCTCCTGTCTTGATTGTTAGTTGTTGAGCATCAGCATCACAACAAATTAAGCTGTGATTTTATAAGTAGGGCAGTGGAAGCTTTTGCATCTCCTGATACAGTAATAAGATTAATTAGAAGGATATATGAAGGATCAGAGGCAAGAATTAAAGTGGGAAGGTTCCTTTCTGATGAGTTGTATCTGAACAGAGGAACCAGGCAGGGGTGCCCTCTTTCCCCTTTATTTGCTTTGTATTTAGAGCCACTGGCAAAGAAAATAAGGGACTCAAAGTCAAGGATGTAGCTGGAATGGTAGTCAGTTGTATTTGCAGATGAGATTATTGTATATCTGATAAAGCCAGAAAAGGACATCTCAGTGTTGTGGAACATCTGGAGACAGTTTCAAGTCTTTCTGGGGTATAACATTAATGATGTTAAGGCTAAATTATGTACCTACACATGAAATGGTTCAGCATTACTCATATGTCTGTGTGTGAGTTTGTGCGTGTGTTATACACACACAGATATATGTATAAGAATATATGCACTTATATAACGTTATATGTCTATGGGGACACTGTAAGATATGGATTAAAAAGGTTTCTGTTATGGCAGCTAAGGATTTGCGGGAAGAGACTAAAAAAGTATACAAAAACGGAGAAACTCAAAGCTCTTGTGTGTGGATATGGATAGTAGATACAAACAGTGATAATGTTTTTAGTCCCGTTAGCTGTATGTACAGGTCAGGCATATTTTTATCAACCAGAGAAGAAGTTGTGGACAATAATTAATAGTTATCTGGAAGGGGAAGAGAAGCAAGAGTGAAGTAGGAAAAGTTGATCCTTCCAATACAAGAAGGTGGTTTAGGATTGCCTGATTTGAAGGGATATTTTGGATCTACACCATTCAGGCTCACATACATAATCCAAGAAGATTATAATTTAGAGTGGAGAGAGGGATGATGATGATGATGCAGGGGGAATTAAAGAAGTATGGAAAGAGTGGGATTTTGGATGCAAATCTTTGAGAATAGTTAACTGTCGTACATAATATTATATTCATAAAGCAGAAAGTATTCTAAGAATTAAGCCAACGTGAGAATGAAGAAGGGAGATTTTGTCAACGGCAATGACTGTAAGTAGGGGTAGAGAAAATACACAAGAGGGGTAAAATTTACTGGAGAAAACTGAATAAGGAACTGAGGTATTGGGAGCAAATAAAAAAGGGAAAGGTAATTCAGTGGAATGAGGCTAAGAAGACATTTGAATTGCAGGCTAGACACTGTCTTCACTACCAAGTATTAATGTCAGAGTATAGGCAAAGAGAAAGGGTCAGAGGAATCCTAAGTGAAAGACCTGCTTTGATGGAGTTTTTAGTTAAATCTACACAGAAGCTGAAGTGAAAAAAAACAAGATAATTAGGAATCTGTATAAAATATTGCCTGATAAATATAAGAATCAAATAGAGGAGGTTAGAAAAGATTGGGAAGAGAGACCAGCTAAGGAATTTACAAGGGAACAATGGGAGGACATATGTACGGTTACCAAGTGTGCAACAAAGTCCAGAAGGTTTAGGATTTTTGCTTGGAAGTGTTCACATAGGTAGTTTTATACCCCAAGCAGATTTCAGACAATTTTTCTTCTGGTAGATGGCAAATGCTGGAGGTGTGGTGGGGACGAAAGAAGTAACTGGGCACATATGGATTGGGAGTTTAATGAGTTGGCAAATTAAAAAAAAAATCCCTATAGTGTACTCTATCAGAAAAAATGACTCTCTTAAGCTGGGACACAGCATCTGAATTGCCTAGACATAGTAAGGCCTTGTTAAGTTTAATTCTAGTGGCTACCAAAAAAGCAATTACTAGAAAATGGACATCAAGGTCTAGACCAACTGTATTTGAACATTTATTTATTTATTTTACATTTGTTTAATGGGAAGGTCCGACTGGACAGAGCTGTCCATTTTCAGTGGGGCCCAGGGAGAAAAGGTCCAGAACAATTGCTAACATACTATACATAAGATATTTATACATTCAGTTATAAAAATACAGCAGACAATAACGTATGATTGCATAAGATATTTACATAAGCATAGTGGTTTAGACATGCAATTAAAAGTATAGCAGGTAGTAACATTTGATTGTTGTTCATACAGTATGTTTAGTAGAGATAATTTTGAAGATGGTATTCCAAAAAACACTATAAATTTGTAAGTTGATAAAACTGGTGAAACCAAAAGTAAAAACCATGAACAGCTTTATTAGGACCAGTAACTCACATCAAACAAAACTGACTTAGCGCTTTCACCCAACTAGGGCATCTTTAGAGTTACTGGTCCTAATAAAGCTGTTGGTTTTTACTTTTGGTTTCACCAGTTTTAGCAACTTATAATTTTGAAGATGTACTGAAGATAAGACAAGAAGGGAAAAACTAAAAAAGAGAATATAAACAAGTTCATATGACGTGCATTGACATTTTAAGGGAAAGTTTTTCAGCTTGGTCTAGGGGAGAGTTAGTGGGTATAAATAAGGCAGTGGGAAGTAGGTGACAGTGAGTTAGTAAGTAACGTGTGAAAATATATAGTGCATCTGTGGGAATTTTAAAGAGGTTGGATAGTGGGTAGGGGAAAGGAGTTAGAATGTGTCAGCCATGTGCTAGGCAGTTACAAGTAATGTGTGGTAATATATAGTGCATCTGTGGGAGTTTTAAAGAGGTTGGATAGTGGGTAGGGGAAAGGAGTTAGAATATGTCAGCCAGGTGCTAGGCAGTTACAAGTAACGTGTGAAAATATATAGTGCATCTGTGGGAGTTTTAAAGAGGTTGGATAGTGGGTAGGGGAAAGGAGTTAGAATGTGTCAGCCAGGTGATAGGCAGTTGTATGCCCAGGAGTTGTTTAGGTAGGAAATAAGCTGTTTTTTGAAGATGGTTTTATTAGGTTGCACCCTGATTTGTAGTGATAGGGAGTTCCAAGTCTTGGCAGTGTTGCTAGAATACAGGGAGTCACCAGAGCTGTAATGGCTTTTGGAGATTATGGTTAGTGCCTTGTTAGTGGATCTAAGTTCTTGGTTATTGGAGTAGAGGATGATCAAGTCTTGTAAGGCTGGAATTTTGTCAGGTTGGTACATTATTTTGTGAGCTAGAAGAAGTTGATTTAGAGCTAAGGTTTTAGGGAGTTCAAGCCAGGAAAGCTGTTTAAGGGCCTGACAGTGGTGGGTGCGGTAGGAGAAGTTTGTGGAGAATTTTGCTATTTTGTTTTAGCATACTGATAGCTTGTTTAAATCGCTCGTTTAGATTAATTAGGACAGGAGAAGCATACAGTAAGGTAGAGAGAAGATGGGGACAAGCTAGGGTAACGTTACTGTTGCTTTTTAGGAAGTTTTTACTTCTGTAAAGAGTACCTGTTTTTTGTTGATTTTGGTTAGTGTCTAAGTTATGTGTTTGTCAAATTTCATATTATTGTTAATAATGAACCCTAGTAATTTGGTTTGTGTGATGGGGAGATAGGGGTATTATCTAATGCAGAAATAGAGAACGGGGGAGTAGGTGCTGCTGCTTTGTAAGGATGAAAGAGCATAAGTTGGGACTTTTTGGGATTTAGTATGAGCTGGGAGTTTGTTAGCCAGGTTTCGATGGATGTAAAGGCTTCTTGGGTCTTGATTTGAAGTTGTTGGAGAGTAGGGGCAGAGCAGATTAAGGTATAGTCATTAGCATATTGAACCAGGTTTGCTAGAGGAGTTGCTTTGTGAAGATTATTTGTAAATATAGTGAAAAGTAGGGGTCCTAGGATTGATCCTTGGGGTACTCCTAGTTTTACAAGAAGTAGGGGGAAAGGGAGCTTTTCCACTGAACAGCTTGTTGGCATTGGGAGAGATAGTCCTGAAACCATGATATAGTGGAGGGAGGTAGTTTTAATTCTGAGAGTGATGTAATTAGTTTTGTATGGGAGACTGTATCAAATGCCTTTGATAAGTCAAGGAAAACTGCAGGCACTAGCTGGCCATTGTTGCACTGCATATTTACTAGGTTACTAAAATGATGGAGTGCAATGGTAGTGCTATGGTTGGGGTGGAATCCATGTTGAGTTTCGGCAAGAAGATCATTGAGAGGAGATGTGTTAGGACCTGGGTATGGATGCATTTTTCCATTATTTTAGCCAGTGGGAAAAGTATAGCTATAGGGCGGTAGTTTGTTAGGTCAGTGGAGTTGCCCCCTTTGTGAATTGGTATAATGTAGGAGATTTTCCAGAGAAGTGGCTCCTTTTGTTCTGTTAATGATTATAGAGACTGGGTAGGAACTGGCTTTAGTGGCTATTTGTAGGAATTTGGCAAGTAGTTTGTCTACTGCTAAGGTGATGGGTTTAAGTTTGGTTAGGTGTCTGTAGATTGTGTAAGTTGGTACAGGGTGAAGGAGTTAGCATTATTTGATGGGTTATATAATATAGTGGGGGTTGAGCAGTGTGGGTCTGTTGACAGCTTTAAGTTAGAGTTGGTAAAGAACTCATTGAATTGGGTGGCTGTGTTTATAAAGGTGGTGTCTATGTTTGGATGAGGAGTTGGTGATTTACCTGGTTAGAGAATACTGTTTATAGTGGCCCATAACTTTTGTGGGTTGGTATTGTGCTTAGTTTGTATTTCACTATAGTACTTTTGTTTATCTAGTCTGATTTGCTTTTTTACAGTGTTTCTCAGTTGGAAGAATGTTTGCCTATTAGGAGTCGTTTTGTTTTTTGCGGCAGGTGTCCCATGCTTTGTCACTTTGTTTCATAAGTTGCCTAGTGCGTTTGGTAAGCCATGGGCCTTAGATGGTTTTCGTGCAGATTTGTCTTGGTGGAGCAAGTTGGTTGAGAAGGCCAAGAAGATAGTGTTGAAATACTCAACTGCTTCATCTAAAGGAAGTGTTAAAAGAGGGGACCAGTTAGTGTGTTTAAGGGCTTTATTAAGGTCGTCAGCCCTGAAGTTTTTAGTGTATTTGATGTGTTTAAGAGAGCTAGTTTTAGTGAGTTTAGTTTGGTCTCTGATGAAAAAGGTTGGGAGGTGGTCGCTTAGAATGTCTGGTAGTGTACCAAAATTATGGGTGGAAGATGGGAGATTGGTGAGAATCCAGTCTAGAATTGATTCTTTTTTTTGAGGTTTTGCCTACCCTAGTAGGGGTTTGTATAAGCTGTGAGAATCCATAAAGGTTAATATGATTTGAGAGGTGGGGTGATTTATGTGAGGTCCAATCAATATTGAAGTTGCCTAGTATAGTGGTTTCATGGGGGAGGGTTTCTGATGTCCATTGGAGAAGAGATTCTAGGGTTTTGATGTTATCTCCTGGAGGGATATATGACCCTAAGATATTTAGCTGTTTTTGTGTATTTAGTCTTACCTTAGCAAGTAGGATCTCATCATCATTATTAAATACAGGGATTTCTGTTAAATAGTTCAACATTGATGTTCTGATATAGGAGAGCAACTCCATCTCCTCTTTTAGCTGTAGTCTTTTCGTACTATGCTATAACCAGGGGGGAGTACTTCTTCATTTTTAATGTGTGGTTTAAGCCATGTTTCTGTGAGGAAGATAATGTCAGGTACGTATAATGCTATGGTTGTGTGAGGAAGATGATGTCAGGTAAGTATAATGCTCTGGTTGTGTGAGGAAGATGATGTCAGGTGAGTATAATGCTATGGTTGTGTGAGGAAGATAATGTCAGGTATGTATAATGCTATGGTTGTGTGAGGAAGATGATGTCAGGTGAGTATAATGCCATGGTTGTGTGAGGAAGATAATGTCAGGTATGTATAATGCTATGGTTGTGTGAGGAAGATGATGTCAGGTAAGTATAATGCTATGGTTGCATGGAGCTCAGTGGTTTTGTTAAGGATGCTTCTTATGTTATGATTTATTATTAGAATATCAGATTTTGTCTTAAGTAGACTAGTATTGGTTCTAGGCTGATTCTGGTGATTTGTAGGACTTGTTATTGGACCTGGGTTGGGGTTGATATCACCACTGCATTGTAGGTGAGAGGCAATGTTTATTATGGTTTGCAGGTATTTGGAGAAGAGTAAGTCATATTGAGTGGATACCCTAGATTTGCATTGATAATGGGGGAGTTTATAGGGGTGTTGGTCATAGGTGGTGTGGTTAAAGAGTGAGGGTGAGATGAGTAAGGGGTAGTTAGTGAAAGTTGGAAGTGATGATGATGTGGGGTGACTTATGTTGGGGATTGTCATGTTCAAGTAGGGTGAGTTTACATGGGATGTGATGGTGAGTGATAGTGTTAGGATTATTTAATGGAAGTATATGTTTGGTTTGTCAGAAGCAGTAGGAGTGTATAAAGATAACCCTGTGGAATGTGTAGGGGTCCTGATAGTATATAGTTAGGATGGATTGTAGCAGCTTTGAGAGTGTGGAGGTACTATGTGTAGAGTGTGTAATATGAGAGCAAAGGAGGGGGAGGGGTGGTGGTGGTTTGTGTGATTGGCTGAGTAATAGGGTTAGATGTGGGGTTAGGTATAAAGTAAATGAGCTAGGAGGTGGGTGAGAAAGGGGGTAGGGTAGAGGAGTGGTGAGAGCAGAGGCCTACCTAGGAGGTAAGAGCTGGAAAAAAAAGTATCAGGAGTCTAACTAAGTAATGAAGGTAAGCAGCGCTGTACCTTAATGGCAGGGATTATGCCAGTTACTGTGTTCCACTATTTATTCACAGTGAAAGGAAAAATAACTGCTTTGAAGGGATTTGGGTGACTTTACAGTAGACAGTAATATTGGAGAATTTAAATAACTGTAGAGCACTGCCCAGCTTACAAGATCCACTGCTTATATGGGCTAAGATTCAGTTGTTTGGTGGTTTTCTGTTGCCAGCTACTGGCAGTTAGTTGCAATGGCAGGGATTGGAAAAAGAGGGGGGAAAAGGACCTTGCAAGTGTGCACGTTAAGCCAATATAATAAAATTAAGTAAAAGCACTAAGAACTAGATGCAGAAATTAGTTAACAGGGAATACACCTGCATAAGAATATTTCAGCGAGTAAAAGTCCCAGTAGTGAGTCCTTTTGCCTTCAGTTGTTTGCAGAATAATTTTCAGAAATTCTTCACTGGGGTGGGGGGATGGCAGCCACAAGTGAAGTAGATCTAGAGATAAGACTATTTCAGAGAGTAAAACTCCCAGTAGTGACTCCTTTTGCCCTCAGTTGTTTGCAGCATAATTTTAAGAAATTCTTCACGGGGGTGGGGGCAGCCACGAGTGAAGTAGAGCTAGAGCAGCATGCTTGTCAGGGGACCTGGTGGGTAGAGGCAGTTGAAGCAACCAGATCCTGGACTATTTTACCAATTTTTATTGCATATTGTAACAAAGATAGAAAAAACGGAAGTGGGATCTTTAGAAAAGGGAAGGAGTAAATTGCATAGAAATAAATGGAAGTTCAGGAGGAGGAGTGAGTTTTAAAGAAAGGCAGGAATTGAGCAGTTCATGTAGTGTTGGAATAATGAAAGTTATAAAAATGAAAATAAGAGATGTATAAGTTATGTAAATGGAAAAATGTTAATATGGTTGGTTTTCTTTTATGTTTAATGTATGTTTATCACGTGATAATTTATTAAAGCGTTAAAATGGGTTTCAAGTCTCATTTGGTTATCGAGTTAATAAGTATTAAATACTATACAGCCCACACAACTTTAGATTATTGCTTAGCTGTTGTATTTCTTGCCATGAGAAAGTATCTTGCTTCATCTTATCAGGCTTATTTCATCCACTTTTCATTGTATTGTACTAACCACAATGTTTTAATCGGGCTGGGGCTTTACTTGCTTTAAAAAAAAAAAAGTTTTTTCACTCCACATGATTTTGTTATAAACAAAAATGTATATTTGGCAGGACAGGCTGTGGTGACAAATTGGGATTTAAAGATGTCCACACTCAACACTATATTTGTAGTATCATCAACATGGTGTGGTCATTAGAATGTGTGAAGCTCAGTTCATGGATGAATCACAAGAAAGTTAACCTCATTTAGTATACCACCCTGAAATTTGACCACTGGACCTGTACCTAGGGATCTGGAACTGCTGTGGTAGTACATGTTACTAGGGCAGTGAAGATGATGGCAGATTTTTCTACTTCTAGATTTGATTTTTCCACCAATGAATTCCCCCACAGAGGTCTTGTATCTGCCACACACATCTTCCACTGTGTTGGCCATGGAAGTTTTGCAGTCCTGTTCTAGCTCATGGTCACATTTGTCCAAGTTACGCATATGTGGATGGTAAACTTATTCAACAATAAACTGTCAAAATGCAGTTTAGTGGAGGGCTAAGTTGTTCATTTAAACATCGAATAAATGAAGCAGGATATTGAGGAGTAACAAAACAATGAGCTTCCAGCATTCCTGGTTTAATTTCTCCAAGTCGTCTAGGTTTCTTAATACCTTGACAGGAATGGATCCCATTTCTAGGTCAGGGTACGATTAGAGTTCATGAAATTAGTATTGTTTCAGTCCTTGATATTAGCTAAAAGTGCTTGTCGTAGCACCAGAAAAGTGCCCAGAATTGCCGCCTCCTGTAATTCGTACAGGATTGCATGTATTGTTAGCACATCTAAGTATGGGTGTAATTTTTTTTTTATGAGACCCATTGCTGCTACTACTATTGGAACTGTCTGGGTATCTTTCTTCCACATTGCTTGTTTCACCCTACATTCCTGATATTTTATGACTTTTGTATCTCTCTGTAGGTAGGACACTGTAATCACTGGGTGTAGCAATTTCATTATAGGTTCATAGGTTGGTACTAGGCTGTCGGCCCTAGGGCCTATACAAGCCTAGCCATAACCATTCCCTGGCTATTTCTTCCCACAGTATTTACTTCTCTGGACCCCTGTCTAGCAGGGCGACTGACGTGATCCCCAGGGTGAATTTCCTGTCTCCCATCCAGTCGTCAAAGTTCTATTTGAAGAGGGCCAAAGAGGCGCTCTGCTTGACATGTATGGGCAGTCTATTCCAGAGTCTGGGGAATTTGGCATTCTTTCGGTATTGAGATGGGCCCTTTAGGGGGTGCGAGGGGGGTGAAGTTTGCATTGAATCGATCTGCCAGGTTATTGGCAATATCCTTGGGATCAGTATATTTAATGCTATTCTTTTGTAGCTCAGAGCAGATCTGAGCATTGACATTTAGATTCTTGACATAGCTGTAGAATGCCTTGTGGTTGTCTTTGGAATCTTTGTCAGTTTTATTTTCGTAACTAACTTTTAATCAATGCTTCTTTTGTATTTTTTATGGACTACTGTATGTGGTGTACTGATATCTATTTTTTGAACTTTTGGTAATGGATGATCCAATGTGGTATACAGTTCGTCATTCTGTATAATACATTGTGGTTTATGGTTTCATTGCTTCTCAGCTACTTCTGTATTGTAGTACTTGCACAATCCCCAGTGCGATAGATGTCCTTCTATGTTACTGTTGCAGTATTCTTCACCATATGGATCGCCTGCCAAGAATATCCCAAAGCCTATAGATTTTGTATGTGCCGTATGTCACACGTATGCTCCCCGTTCAGGAAGTAGGACATAAAGGTAACATACGGACACAGTTAACCTGGACTTCTGTGCTGCCAGTAAGAAAGCCATCATCACTTGTCAGTCTGAACACCCTTTGCTGTGCTGAATACCTAGCCATCAGATAAGTGCCCCACTTGGGGTCTTTTTTCTTTTTCATTTGGTCTTGTTCTTTTTTGGTTACTTAGAGACCATGTCATCCAAGAAGGGAAAATATCAGTGTGGGTAGCAGATTCTCCATGAGGATCATCACAAACATTATCTTTTTATTTGTCTGGGTGCTTCCCATTTGTAAAAGTCTTAGAAGCTGTTTGTCTTCCCTGGCCATCTATCTCAAGACCCAGAGGCTTAAATTGTTAGCCCAATATAGCATGGTGGAATCTTCTAACTCCAAGGCACTGTTAAGTAAGAAGAAGGCCAAGAAATCTTGGCCAGATTCTTTGGCTGTCCAGCATCCACCGGACATTTCTGTAGAAGCGGGTGATAGCAGAGTAGGCTATCTCTGTCTGGTGGCTACATTAGATGTCTCTGCCACAGCCCTGTAGGAGGATAGCATGGATCTTTCCTTTTGCACAACCTCTGAGACTTTGCAGGTGTCTGCTCCGGATGTCGAGGGAGAACCTTGGTTGATTATAAAGGAGGGACTTAGAGAGATTCCACAGATTCTTGTCAGGGAAGAGGTTCCATGTACACATTGAATCTTGTCAAAGGTCAGAACCCCCAGTGTTTGTTATAGGTTCATAGGTTGGTACTAGGCTGTCGACCCTAGGGCCTGTACAAGACTAGCCATAACAATTCCCTGGCTGTTTCTTCCCACAATATTTACTTCCCTGGACCCCTGTCTAGCAGGGTGACTGACATGATCCCAGGGGTGAATTTCTTACCTCCCATCCAATCGTCAAGGTTCCTTTTGAAGAGGGCCAAAGAGGGACTCTGCTTGACATGTATGGGCAGTCTATTCCAGAGTCTGGGGAGTCTCTGGGTCAGGAACCTATCCCTCCAGCATGTTTTGTTCATTGTAATGACAAGGTTTAGATCCCTGGAGCATGTGGCTCTGAGGGATTGGGATTTCTTTAAGTGTAGCATGTCCAACAGCTCTGGGTTTGATATGGCCTTGTATGTTAAGCAGAGATCGCCTCAGAGTAGACGATATGCAACAGATTATAGCTGGAGTTTTTTTATACGGTCAGCACAGGGCATCTGCTTTAGCCTGTGATTCTTTTAGTGAGGTATTTCTGCGGCCTTTCCAGTTGCTGCAGATGTCTTGAGAGGTACATACTAAATGGGGCGTTGTATTCTATAATGGGTCTAATGAGGGATGAGTACAGTGGGACAATGACCTCCTTTTTTCTGGATGAAAAGCCTTTAGTGATGAGGTGTGCACATAGAAGGATTTCCTAACTGTTGTGGCAATGTGTTTATCGAAGGTGAGACCACTGTCCACCTGTATCCCTGAGTCTCTTATCTCAGTTTTGGTGTTTAGTGTACTGCCACCTATGTGGTAATTCACGGGTACATGTTTTTTCCCAAAGGGGATAACTATACATTTCTTGGCATTGAGCTTGAGCTCATGGCTCTGGCACCAAGCATCTGGCTGTCCCCAGCACACACTGCGTTCTCTTTTGGGGGTTGAACACCTGTCTTCTGGTTGTACCATTTGTGCAGGGTTCCCTCGGCTTTTTTAAGAACGGAGGTCGGTTAGTGCTGGCCCCGAGGGAGAGGAGGACCCGGAGAGGAGAGGGTTCTCGAGGTGAGGGTCGGTCCTCCTCCAGGTCTCTCCGCCCGGGACCTGACCGAGATGGACTCTATCGATGAGCTGCGGATGATGAGGAAACCCGATGAAACCCAAATGCAAATCAGCCCCACAACGGGTGGGAGTAGTCCCAGCCCCCCCCAACCGACCCTTTCCTTCCTTTGACCCATACCCTTCTTCGGTGAGCCCATACAGATTGGGTTCGGGGTGGGGATGCAGATTTGGATCCGGGTGGGTCCGGGATGATCCCATGGTGCATCCCTTGGTGCCCGGACCCCGCCTCAGCCGAGGGGGAGCCGATCAGCAGCTGATCGAGGAGGGAGCTGGTCCCTCGGAGCCCCAGGTTGAGCCGGAGCACACTGTCGGAGGATTCTCTGACTCGATCTGACCGATCCGATCGCCGTGGGGCCGTCCGGGGGGGCTCGGGGGGGGGTCGGCCCTCGCTTTGGCTGCTAACCTTAAGGGCGGAGGAAAGGGGAAGACATCCGGACCCATGTCCCTGTCCATCCTCGCCTCCATCCACTCCATGCAGTGTTGGCCAGGCCCCCCGGTCCCAGGGACAGCCGCCTCGATGTCCCAAAGTGGGTGGTCTTTGGACATCCATCTGCTGAAGAGTACTGGAACATCATGTTGTTAAGGATCAGGGGGGGGGGGGCCTCAAGGCTTTCTTCGGGACGAGTCTGTGTTCTTGGAGGCACGCTTCAGAAAAAGTGTGTCTCTCTTTCCCAGAGGTCCTAAGTCCCAAGAACCAACCAGTCCTTCCCGCAGAGAGTCCTGGAGGCTCTCGATCCTGAGGCAGGCAGTCGTGGGCAAGGAGGGGGTCGTCGCCTCCCTGGGAGGGGACCCACGCAGCTGCCCTTCTGGGGCAGACTCTGCTCCTGAGAACCTGGCCTCTGGGGTGTGCCGGCAGGGCGTCGGGGTTGCCCTTGGGGAGAGGACACAGAGGGGGCACCTTGCAACACCTGGACTTGGACATCTATCCAAACAAGATATTCAATACCTCTAAATCTCATCCAGATCCCAAGATCACCCCTATCACAGTTCCCGTAGCTGAAATCGGGCGGAGCTTCCCCAGATCGAGGGTGCCAGGCCCCAGCTCTGTTCTTTAGCAGTTTACCCAGGTGAAGCTTCCCTAGCGTTTTAGAGCGGGATCAAAGAGGGGCCTTTAGACCTTTCCTAGACAGACCTACAAGGAACTCCCTTAAGACCACCAGGACCTTTCCTGTTGACCCCAAGTCATAACTGCAATCAGTCGAGGATGTGTGTGAGGAGGTAACTATACTCCCCCAGGAGGGGAAGGATGCGAGACTACCACATTCGGAAGGACAGGCGATCCAGGAGGTTTCTGGCATCAGCTCAGCTTCAGGGTCCAGGTTCAGCCTGTCTCTTGTTCAGGGGGTCCCCCTCCCAGGGTTGGCCCCCCCAGGGCCCCAGGGATTACAGGGGCGGTAGCGGCCTTCCTGAGGGATCAGGACTTACCTGGGCGGACTCCTCCTGGCATGGGCTACTGACTGCCACTCATCAGACCTTCCTTCTATTGGGATAACGCAATTGGGGGCATAGCGATCAACTGGGGCTGAATCTTCCTGAATCCAACTCCAATTCTTTTTCACTTAGGAGGAAGACTAGACACTAGATCACACCAGACACCCTCACCCCAGACACCCAGACCCCTGGTCATGGCTGACCCAGCCCCTTCAACCGCTAGCAACTGCAGCTTCGGGTCCTGAGGGATACTAGGTTCTTCGGCGGGTTCTATGGCGCTTCTCTACGGCAATACTTACGCATCTTTCTTCTAAGTCCTCACGTTCAGTGGTCTCCTCTCCTTCGCCTCGCGTCGCGCTCTCTAAATGGGCAGAGCTGCAGGGCAGGGCTCTGTGGGAGGTTTTTTTCTCCGAGCCCCCCCGAGCCCCAGACCCTTTGCGCTGTGCCGCAGCCTGCATGACACAGTGACCACGGACGCTTCTTGGGTGGGTGGAAAGGTCTGCATGGGAAAAGGGTCCAAAGACACGTGGAATCCCACAGAGACATCTTTGCATAAAAATGTCCTGAAATGAGGGCGCTGGCTCTAGCGCTAAAGCACTTCACACTCTTCTTCCAGGGACTATATATAGACAACAGAGACAACCATGTCCGTAGTCTGGTATATCACAAAGGAGAGGAGGTCCAGGTCTTATCCCTTTGTCGAGAGGAGAGTTTGGGAATGGGCAATTTCCACCACCAAACGCTCTGAAGCAACGCACATTCGAAAGTCCAACATCTCCTTCTCCACACACAGTGGTCCCTAAACCTTCAAGTAGCGAAGAAGATTTCCTGTTGAAGAACTTCCTCTGATGCTGGAGCATGTGCTCTGAGCCCGTACCTACTCCCAGGGGGTCAGGGGTTTTTCTGCCATTGCCTTCTGATGCAGAGGTTTCTGCTTGATTTCCTTCTTTTTGGTCTCATACAATCCTCTCTGCCCCTCCCTTGCCTCTCGACAATCTCATCTCTCAACCCAGTGGGAATCAAAGTTGGATCCACTCTGGGACCCTCATCTCCACCATATCTTCTCTCCCCCTCTGGGAATGGAGACCTCGGTATCTCTTCTTGGTCAGTTGGCTCCAATTCCCAACCCTTTCCAGGACTAATTAGGACTCCAAATCGGCAATTCATCTGGTAGCTTTTCAACTAACTTCATAGGGGGTTTACGTGGATCCTTTGGGAGCACCTTCTCTATATGGGCAGAATAGAGGCAGGGATCTTTTTCAAGGGGGTCTCAGGTGCTTGAATTTTAGTACAGTGCTTCTTTCATCCTTCCAGTTCTTTTCCAGTTCTTCCAATGACAATGACGAAATTGATATATCGTATTATCACATTGACACTTATACAGTGCTCATTATAAAAATTAAAATCAATGTTTTTCAAGTCAAGGGAGAGTTTTTTAGAACTGCTCAACCGTTTCGAACTGTTGACTGCGAGTGCAGAAATTGCTTTTGGCAGGCCAGCCTCTTCTTCCTCAATCCCCCCCTGAGCCTGCGCTTCTTTAAATTTTAAATTCTCTTTCCTGTCTCTGTCTAGATTACCTTTCTTCCTTCCCTCAAGGTGTTCCCAGGCCTTACCTTTCTTTTGTGTCCCTTACCTTTCTTTTTCTTTTTCTTCCCTGATAGGTTTCTCAGAACCAATCTTTCTTTTCTTCTAAGAGTTCTGAATCCAATATTAACCAGTCAATCAATTTGCCTGTCTTTTTGCAAAGTATTTCAAACAAAGGGGACAAATACACAATGACAATTGGATCACAATAGACAATTACGTTTTTATATAACACAGGGGCTCATAGTAAAAAGGGATCAGCCAGTTTGCTCGCTCCTTTGCTAAATGGTAAACTGAGTGAAAAAGTCACTCTGTCTAAATGGATTTAAATGGCATATATTGTGCATATATGACTTCAGGGCAGACCTGCTCCTAAGAGGGTTACGGCTCATTCTACTAGGGCAGTTTCTAACCCAAGTCCTTTTAAGTCGGATGAAGTCCGTTGGATGATATCTATTCATGCAGCTACTTGGGCCTTCTGCCTCATATTTTTCATCTTGATACATTGTTGTTGTGTTTAGAGAGGAAGCATCCTTGCTCAGCGTCTGCTGCTCATCACATCCATTCCATGATGCCCCCCATTTCAGTAGTAGCTACTCTGTCCCACAGGTTGCCAGGCGAATGAGAGTCTTCCCACTTCAGATTTAGAGTTTTTCTGTAAGGCCCTTTTGTAGAATATCCACATAATTTGGGGATTCAGTAATGGCTCCCAGTTTGCAGTCATCTGCGAGCTTTGTTAGCCAGATTCCCTTAGTGTTGGCCTGTACTTCAGAGAAGTAGATGCCAAACAAGAAAAGCAGAAGACTAAGCATACCTCTCTATGACCTAAGGATCCTCAAAGGAAATGGCAGGAGTTTACTCAGGACCTGTTTAATGAGTTAATGGCCCTGAAGCCTTCCCAAGGGGTTTCTGTGCCTACTCCCACCTGGATTTCAACTTCTTCCAAATGGATTAGGGAACCCAGTTCCTTTGACGAGGATTCAGAGTCTGATGATGGGCCCTTGTCGTACTCTTACTGGATGCCTTCACATTTGGCTTATGGTTCTCATGAAGAAGAGTCCATTAGTTCAGAGTCTTCTTTTGAGGAATTGTCTTTTGGAGATGCTATAGCTAGAATGATGGGATACTTTAGGTGGGATTCTTCTCAAGTATCTGATATCCAGAAAAGATACTATGAGCTGCTTCAGCTGGACACGATCTGTAGTATCTCCTTGCTGGCTGCTTTGTTAGGCACTTTTGTAGCTGCTTCTAAGTTTCCTGATTCGCAGCCTCCTGATCCAAAGAAACCTGACAGGTTCTGTAAGGTTCCTGAGGATTGTCCATTCTTAATTTTGTTGACCCTGCTGTGGTGTAATTTTATTTATTTATTTTACATTTGTTGACCAGGATAGTCCAACTGGATATATGTCCATTTTCAGCGGAGGCCCAGGGAGAAAAGCTTTAAACACAACATACAGAAAAAATACAGGAAAAATCATAATATCAGTACATGTTGCAAACAGTTTACATACTCTGTTCAGTCAAGCAAGTTATACATTTGATCATTATTAAACTTTTATAAGTATCTAAACTAACAATTATGTCACAGCTTGTATGTAATATAAAGTACTGTTTGGCACACAATTATACAAAGGAGCTAGTCAGGATTAGAACAAGGACATAACCAATGCATTTTAAAATGTTGTCTGAGACTTTTTTTGAATTGATTTAGTGAGGATAGTAGAGTAAGGTCAGCAGGAAGGGAGTTCCAAGTTTTGCTGACAGAGTTGGCAACCAGGGAGTCCCCAGCTGAGTTATTGGTTTTCAATGTTTGAACCAGCAGTCTGTTAGATGAACGAAGTGGCCTGAGGTTACTGTAGGGGCTAATGATGTTTTTAAGTGCAGGCATATTTTCAGGTTGGTTGAGTACTTTTTATGCCACTATAAGCTGGTTGTATTGAAGTAGGCTAGGTAATTCAAGCCACCCTAAAAGATTTAGGTTATGACAGTGGTGTGTCCTAAATGCAGCGCCTGTGGCAAATCTAGCAATCTGGTTATAACAGCTAGAGAGCTTGCTAAGGTCGGATTTGTTCAGATTGGTGAATAAAGGGGAGCCATAGAGAAGGGTAGAGAGTAGATGGGAACGGGCAATAGCAGTTCTAGCAAGTGGAGTAAGAAAAGGTTTAATCTTATAAAGGGAGCCAATTTTTTTATTAATGGTTTTGATAGTTTGGTTGACATGCATATTGAATTTAAGGTTATTATCTACTGTAACACCTAAGAGTTTAGTTTGGGCTTCTGTGGAGATAATGGTGCCATTATTAGATTTAATGGTAAAGAATAGTGATGAGGACGTACGAGTGGAGGAAAAAAGTAGCAGCTTTGTTTTGTTAGGGTTTAAGATCAGATGATGATTAGAGAGCCAATTTTCAACAGCGTTAAACATATTCTGGGACAATGTCATTAGTTTTGTCTGGTAGGTGGCTGAGCAGATTAAAGTGGAGTCATCTGCATATTGAATGCAGGTTGCATCTGGGATGACAGAGTGGAGGTCATTAATCAAAATAGAGAAAAAACGAGGTCTTAGTATAGAGCCCTGGGGGACTCCTAGGGTGGTGGGTAGAAGGGAGGATAGTTTGCCCTTCCATAGGATGGCCTGTTGTCTACCAGAGAGGTAGGACTGAAACTGTTGTAGAACATGGTTATCTAAGGAAAAGGCCTTCAAAGTATGGATGAGTTTTTGGTGGTTAATCATATTGAAGGCCTTGGAGAGGTCAAGAAAGAGGGCTGAGGTTAGTTTATTATTTCAATTATGGTTTATGACATCAGAGAAGGAGAGGAGAGCTGAGGTAGTAGTATGGAATGGCCTAAAGCCATGCTGAGAGCTAGCCAACAGATTGTTCTGGATAAGATAGTGCAGGAGTTGTTTATGGATGCACTTCTCCATAATTTTAGCCAGCGATGACAGAATAGCTATGGGTCTGAAGTTTGGCAGTTCAATGGAGCTACCTCCTTTATGGAGTGGTATAACATGGTATATTTTCCATATGGATGGTAGCTTCAGATATGGTTCTATTGGTTAAGATGGAGATGGGGTATGCTATGGCATCCACAGCTTTTTGAAGATACTCTGCAGGGAGGAGATAAGCAGATAGGGTGGTTGGCTTTAATTTCTTAATTAGGGCACGGATAAGTGGTATAGGTACTGGTTGAAAGCTAAAGGAGAGTTGGGTACTGGGTATAGTGGCAGGTGAGTTAGAGCAACTGGGAGTTAGCTGACTAGCTAGGGACTGGATAGTCTCTGTGAAGAAAATGTGTTGGCAACATCCTCCGGGATTTTATGGTTGGAAGATGAATGGGTTGGAGTGGTGGTTTGACCTGGGTGAAGAAGTTTGTTTATTCCTGCCCAGAATTTTTGAGGTTTGTTTTCATGTTTCTGTTTAAGATGGCAGTAATTTTTTTTGTCTAACATAACAGATTTCTGTGTGTCATTCCTTAATTGCCGATATCTTCGTTGATCTAGCGGGGTTTTTGTGGCACACCAAGTGGCCCATGCCTTGTTTCTAAGATTTTTAATTTGGTATCTTTTGAAAGCCACAGTACAATTTTTGCTTTGGTTCTAATAGAGCAAGCAGGAGTGTGAGAGTCCTGGATGGCAAGGAAATTGGTATTAAAGTATGCTACAGCTTCATCCAATGATAATTGTTTTAGGACTGACCAATTACATAATTTGAGTTCATTTTGGAAATTGTTGAGGTTAAACTTCCTATTATTTCTTATAGTTTTGTAGATGTGCTGGTGGGAGTTATCAACTTTGTACTTAATTATGTAGGTAAGAAACTGGTCACTTAGGTCTTCAGGGAGGGTCCCTGACTTGTACATATGGGGATGGTTATTGATAAGTATCCAATCTAGGATACTTTCTTTGTAATTGGGTTTGCCAGTCCTGAATATGAATAGGATATGATTTGTGTAAATCCATGTAGGTTTACATGGGTTTTAGGTGATTCCGAGGAACATGTGTTCCAGTCAATATTGAAGTCTCCAACAATGGTTTCTTGGGGATAGATACTGGATAACCAATGGAGGATGTCTTCTAGTATGTTTGTGTTATTACCTGGGGGAATGTAGCCACAGATTGTTTATACATTTGTTTTTGTTAATTTGCAGTTTGGTTATAAGAATTTCTGCATTGTTAACCTGGGGTGGTTGTAAGGAGTCCTTATTAACATTCAGTGTAGTTTTATAAAGTATAGCTTCCCCACCACCTCTCCTAGTATGACTGTCTGATCTGAGTATATTGTACCATGGTGGTAATACTTCATTATCTGTAGTTGCCAGTTTTAGCCCAGTTTCTGTTAGACATAATATATCAGGGGAGTGAACTGCCAAAAGGGCATGCAAGTTATGGACCTTATTATTTATGCTTCCAATATTTAAGTGGCAGACCAGAAATTAATTTGGGGAGCTGTTTGAACGTATTATGCTAGAGGAATTAGTAGTTTGGGAGCTAAAGTCAGCAAGTGAGGACAGGCCGGGGTTAAGGTGGATGTCTCCATCCATTGTGAGGTTGTGTTGTAAGCTAACTGTGAGTTTTAGGATTTTGATTATCAGCTTTTGATAGTGTTTGCTTTTGGGGCTGATATATCTGGATCTAATAGGTTGGTAGTTTTTAGGGGTTAAAGATTTAGTTGTGAGGGGAATTGTGAAGTTTTCCGTGTTTGATACTATTGGGGTGG
Organism: Protopterus annectens; assembly: GCF_019279795.1. NCBI lineage: Eukaryota > Metazoa > Chordata > Ceratodontiformes > Protopteridae > Protopterus > Protopterus annectens. The sequence continues at coordinate 19,570,709 of NC_056730.1, forward strand.
TAGTTTGGGCCCTTGGGTAGTAGAATCCTAAATAATGTTGATTTTCATAGATGGTGAGGAGATATGAAATGAGCAGTAAAGGTAGGAGAGAGAGTAATAGCTTTGGTGATAAAGTTGTGAATAGCTGACACATTATGGTGGTAAAGTATTTAAGCAGTACTGTGTTAAGAAGATTAGGAAGTTTGCGGCAGGTAGGGGGAGTGCTGTTAATTGGGTGGTTGTAGTTGATTGGTCGTAAAAGAGGGGAGAGGTTATATAACTATAAATTTAGCATAACTGGGGGTGGGTGAGATTTGGGGGCAGGGTGGGGCACAGAGCGAGCCGAAGCATAGCAGGGCTTAACCAAACCATGAGTTACCTGGAGGCTGTACATGCAATGTAAGTACTTTAATGTATAAAAATGACCTGTGCCTTTAGCATTAAACTGCTGGGTTAGAGTACAGTAGCAATGGGACACAGGCTGTAAAGGAAAGGGGAAAGAGAGGTTGAGTGAGCAGAAATGATCCCTGGAAACCTTGATGCAGCTTGCCAGACCACATTAGAAGCAATCCGTTAAAGTGTGCCTTAAGACAGTGGAGCAGTTAAGAGTAGGCAATTCCTAGAGGTAAGAAACTTACACATGTAATAGCAACCTTAACACATGCTGCTTTTTTAAGTCTGTATAGTTTTGCAGCTCTTGATATTAGCAGTTGCTAAAAAGAGAGAAGAGTGGAGGGAGAAAGTTCAGGAGAAAGGGTAGGGTAATCCAACACTATTTGATTGAGTGAGTGAGCATGCCAGTAGACAAATAAGCACTAAAGTGTTTCAATATAGAAACTTGCCAAGTACAGCAGGGAGATTAATGAAACTAATACGTCCCCTGCAGGTGAGATGAATGCTTGTATTTCTTGCCACAAGGAAGCTGCAAAGGGGTGATAGAGCCAGTTAAGTAGGGTTAGTACGGGTGTACTCACAAACCTTGTAAACTTTTTCCCCTCTTCCAAGCTTCTGCTTTCAGATAAGAATAGTAGGGCATTGGAGAGAAAATGGTGAGACGTTTTATACTGCTTCTACTTTGGCCTTTTGGGCCATCAGTTACCAGACCCCTATGACCTGATGTCCTCTGGCCTTGATTGCCCAAATTTGTCAGGTTATTTCTGACCTCCCTGATTCTGAAGCAAAATCTTCTGCTCTGTTTTGGGTTCTACCTGTCAGGTGGCTTGTCATGCTGTCAAGTGTAGCTATGATTCTGTTGATGCCTCTTCCAGAGTTGCTGCTTTTGGGTCTGTCATGAGGCATTATTCTTGACTTCACCTTCAGTAATTATCTGAAGATATTACAGCCATGTTGCTGGATGCTCCTTTGGTTAATAAAAAATCTATTTGGGATTGTTGCTGATGATATGTGTAAGTCTCTTCATGAAAAGGTAAGCTTTGCAGGACATTAAACATGTTTTGTGTCCCCTATCCTAAGTTCCAGAGGAACCATCCTATTAGGTTTTCTTTTGTTCCCAAGCAGCCTTGTCAGGCCACTAAAGGAAGGAAGGGTGGTAGGTGAGCTCCTCCTGCTAACTCTTTTCAGACTCCTGTGGCTTAGAGTCCTTCTTTTTCTGACACACCTGGAGGTTTTGGAGTCTCATGGAGGAGTCTCAGGCAGATACTTTGTGTTAGGATGTGCCCTCTCTCAGGAGGTAGGCCAGGCTGAGGGGGGAAGGCTGTAGGGCTTCTCCTAGCTGGGGCTCTCTGTTTGAAGAAACATATGCTTAAAATGGCAGAAGATTTGATTGAAGATTTGATTGTCTCCACCTGATTAGAGACCCCCCACCTGAAGGATAGGACAGGAGTTGAACAGTTTTGACAGTGTTCACACAGGCTTCAGAGTCTCTGTGGAAGACTTGCAAGAGTTTCCCAGGATTCCTGGATATTGATGTCTGATGTCCACATTTTCAGCCTCTCTCCCCTCCTGAGGATTTTTCATTTTCAGACTCTTCACTCCATGAGGAGCACTTTAAATGAAGGCCAAGATTACTCTGGACTCCAGAAAAGGCTAGAATGTCATGGCAGTGTTGTTTGATGCTGTCCAGGCCCTCCTCGAGGTGGCTACTACTAGTTCTGCTGTCCAGGCCTCGAGGGTGGCATACTACTAGGACTGAATTTCGCAGATGAGCAACCAAGTTTTTGGAACTTCCTTTACAGTCCTTTGTTGTGTTTTTGATGCCTTGTTTGGACTGAAAAGAAAAAATGGACAAAGAAAAAGGTTTAAGGAGAAAATTAAAGATTTGACAAAGCTTATGCTCGAAGTTTAGTAGATTTTGGCCTGCTAGGGCCTGCTATAGGAAGCTGCTGGCCTGCCCCAGTCTAGGAGTATGGGTTCGGTCTAGGCGTAGGGGTAGAGCTCAAGGTTTAAGTTTAGGCCTAGATCAGACAGTTCACCTGCTCAGACTTCTGGTGAGGGCAGGGTCAGGGAGGGCAGGGGTCAGTCCTCGTAACCCAGCCTTTGACCCCTGTTTTTCACTGCTTCTGGACCCTCTGGCTCCTTTGGGAAGATTGTCTCTTGAAAAGAAATTGGGAAAAATTGGGATTCAATCATGTGGGTGATGGATGTCATGGATCATCATCACCGGGTACAGATTTTATTTCCACACAATGCCCCCCTTCAAAGGGCCAGCCAGATCTTCCTCCACAAAAAAAAAGCTCACAAGCAAAGTTTCAGTTTTACTCCAGATAGGGGCTATTCAGCCAGTCCTTTATTCGCCTGTACCACAAAGAAGGGGAGTGGGGGAGACCAATTTTGGATTATCCTTATCCATCCTCAACACTTATCTGGATATTAGTTCAAGATGTTGACGTTACAGCAGCAACTGTTCTGCTGCTGGGCAGGATCACTGGATGGTAACTTTGGATCTCAAGGAAGCTTACCTTCATGCCCGGTTCTGGCTCCACTTTCAGGACTTGGTTTCTTCTAAAGGGGCCTGAATCTACACAGGCTGAAGAAACAGTAATAGCAAGGCATAGCAATTGGAATATACTGTGAAGGAATATAGTCCAGTCTAGTAACCAAGAAAAGGAACAAGTCTCAAGTGAGATAATATGAGCAAGCCAGATTACCCTTTCAAACAATTCTGTATGTGGTAAATAGAGTCAACTCTACTTCCCTCAACTCATTCATCAGGTGAGACATCTTTCAACAATCCAGTTGCATTCATCAGTCCGGACAAACATCTAATATCTCTGGTTCTCCTCCTGCTTCTGCATATGTCATAATGACTGCAACAAGTAGCAAAAAAAAATTATGGACAGCACTGCCAAGATTTGACACTGTCATTCAAATAACTGCAATTGAGGAAAAAGCAATGTCTTGTGGTGGAATATGTCCTAGTCTCAATGGACTTTGGACACAGAAGCGAGAATACCTGCAGGTCAGAACGACACGACACCAGCCTCGGACACAAACAGCTCGCTGGAATGTGCTCTGGAGACGTAGTCAAGTGGGAGACAGATGCTAAGAGACATACATATCAACACTTGAGCATGGAAAGACAGGAGCAGTGATGGCCTGCCATGCTGCCAGAGTTGAAGAGTCCACACTTCTTTTCCAGCAGGTGTCCAGTACAGACAACAACAACACAACTGTCAACACTCACACAACAGGGGAACACATTCTAGTATATCCAGGTGTGCAGAAGCAAGGGATTCAGATCATGAGCCCAACCGACTCTTCCAGGGCAAGGTTTCTGCCAGGAGCACTGAGGAGCCTAGCAGATTCTTCAGCAGAGGTTTCACAGAGGAGCAATCAGAACTGGCATGTGGCTACAGATCAATCATGTTCATGTACGAAAGTGAGTGTGGATGTATTACAGAACTCCAGACATAGATCTGTTCACTAAACCACCTAAACCACCAGCTGTGTTCAAATCACAACCACCAGTTTCCTTGCACAGCAGTGTTCTTCACACAGTTTGAAAGTGGATGTCATGTCTTTCAGTTCCTCTACCTTCTACCCTCTCTTCTCCACCTCTACCTCTTACTAAAGGTCAGACAGCCAATTTTGATTGATTTAGCAAGAGATGATTTTGAGCGGGCCTCCAGATGGTTCTCACTTCTAAGGAGTCTTGTAAAGAAGCTTCCATGGCCTCCCTGATTCCTCATCTCATCTATATCTCAGAAGATCTCGGTCATCTTCAAGTTCAAGCTTCCATCTCTCTTCATCTCACAGCTTGGCATATATTCTGTGTTGAGGCATGGTAGTCCTCAGCTTCTCAACAAGTTTTAAATGTGATTATGGAAGCTTTCTGCTTGGGATCTACATTGTGTTGAAAAAAAAACCTTACTCTACAGACAGCCAGAGCCTGGAATAAATATTTATGAAATTTGTGATGGAAGACTGCTTTTCTGCTATTACTTCAAGAAGGGTGTCTGAGTTGCAGGGCCTTTGGGCAGCAGTAGAGCCTTTTTTGATTCCATAAGGATACTAATCCTTCCTTTATGCCTAAGGGTTTTCTAGTGTGGCTTTTAAACAAAACTAATTTTTTGCCGCTTTTTTTTGCAGATCCCAAAAATAAAGGGGAAAAGATTTTTGCACACTTTAGAGTTCAGTGCATCTTTCTCTAGGGCATATCACTGCCTATATCTAGAACTAGGCTGGTTTTGCCACAGCTGTTTTTAAGGGCATGTTTGTCAGCTCCTGCTACTTTATAATTTGCCAGCCTCCCTACCTCTGCTTTTGGGATTCTACCCAATTTTCTCTTTGACATATTGCTTGCCCTACTCCTTGACCAGTTTCCCTTGTCTTTTCTGCTCTCCTCTGCCTTCTAAACTGACAGCTCATCACCTCAGATTCTTGAGTTCTCTTCATGTTGTGGAAGTCTCTCCCACCTTTTACTGGGATTTCTCAACCTCCTTGAGAGCAGCTACCTCATTTCTCCGTGGTTCTGGGATCCCTGGTGGTTGAGGGAACTATTCAGCCTGTCCCTCCTTCCCAAGGGGGAAAGGGATTTTACTTCAGAATGTTCATGGTTCCTTAAAAGGAGGGCACTTAGAGGTCTATTCTGGATCTCTCCTTGCTCAACACCTTTCTCAAAGTTCCTTTTTTACAGATGCTTACTCTTCAAACTCTGTTTCCTGTTATTCTACTGCAGGCTTTTCTGGTGTCCTTGGATCTGAAGAATGCTTACCTTCATATTCCTATTCACCCTTTTTTCTGGAAATTCTTAATTTCACTCTTTCTTCTCATTTTTAGTTATCTACTTCGCCCTTTGACCTGTCAGCTGCCCCTAGGGTATTCACAAAATGCCTAGCTTCTGTGATCACCTTTTGCAGGCTCCAAGGCATTCATATTTTTCCTTATCAAGGTGACTTTTACTTCAGGCACCTTCCCTCAGTTGCCTGTTACAGGAGTTGGAATTCACCATATATCTCCTCCAAAGTCTGGGGTTCACTATCAACTTTCAAAAGTCTGCTCTGACTACTTCTGAGGATCATGTGTAGCTTTGGTGCAAGTTCAGAGAGTGCCACTGTTGGCTTCTCTTCCACCTCCAAAAGTTCTGTCCTTGACAGCTTTCTTTAAGTCTCTTCATCCTCTGCCTGCTATTCCAGCCAGAAAATTACTTTGAGCCCAGGGATTCATGGCCTCTTCTATTCCAGTGCTCCTCTTGCCAGGCTGCAGTTTGGCTTCAGTATTGTCACCCTCTGGATTTCAGTGTGCCTCTCTTTCCTCTTCTAAAGCAAGAATTTGAGTGGTGGATTCAGTTAATTACCCTAAACCTAGGCCTTCCCTTTCAGCCTCTGGTTACTTCTCAGTAACCGTTCACCGACACTTAGACATGGGGTGAGAGGCTTCCTGTGGTCACATGAATGTTCAAGGTCTTTGCCCTCCGTCTCATCAAAAGTCAGACCATATCAACAGCAAAGAGGTGAGAGCCTTGATTCTGACCCTTCAGGCTTTTCACCCCATGCTGTTTCCAGGCTCTCTGAAGGTTTACATGGACATCACCACAGTGATGTGGTATGTCAACAAGCAGGGGGCACAAAGTTTTACCTTCTTTGTGGGCTGGCTCTTCAGGTCTGGATCTGGCTCTCAGTTATCAGGTACCTTTTCAGGAAGTATATTTGCAGAGCACAGTCTAGTGGCAGATGCTTTGAGCAAGTCCAAAGCACAGGCTCCTGAATGCATGCTTCACAGAGACATGTTTCTGGACATAGTCCATTGGTGGGTTATTGCTCAGATAGATGTTTCTGCCTTCCTCTGAACAGGCAGCCCTCTCTTTTCTGTTGCAGAGCGACATGCCATCTGGCATGGAAGACTGACGCCCTTTCTTTTCCTTGGTGGGGGATGTTTCTGTAAGCCTTTTCTCCCCTTTCCCTGCTTCCAAGAGTCATGCAGAAGATTCAGCTGGCCTTCCCAAAAAATCTTGCTAGTGACTCCCTTTTGGCCAAGACAGCATTGGATCCCTCTCTTAATGCATCTTGCCAGGGGCAATCACCACAAGTTACCTTACTGGTTGGACTTCCTCACACAGGACAAGGGGTCACTCATTCACTCATCCATCCTCACTTGTCCACTCTTCAGCTGACACTGTGGGTGATAGGGTTTTGATCCTTTTTAGGTATCTGCTCTCCAAGGATGTTCACATTGTTTTACAGAAGGCAAGAGAACCTGCAACCAGAAAGTCTTGTGTGTCCAAATGGAAGAGATTTTCTGTCTGGTGCCATGCTCATAACCAGGACCCTTTTTCACTGGGGGTTCCTTTGGTTCTCTCTTGTTTGTGTGTGTTGCTTCAGTCTGGCTTGACCTTTCTTTTATAAAGGTCCATTTCTCTGCTCGCTCTTCCTGTTTGTCCTTGAATCCTTCTTTGGCTTCTTGCTTTGAGATCAAACAACTTCTTAAAGGTGTTTTACATCTTAGGCCTCCAAGGAAGCCTATTCCTCCACCTCCATGGGACCTTAATTTTGTTTCATAAAAATTGACCCAGGCTTCTGTTGAGCCTACAGGTTCAGCTTCTCTGCAACATTGTACGTGGAAGACTATCCTATTACTTGTTCTTACCTCTGCTCAGAGGATTTCTGAGCTTCAGGCCCTTTTCTTCCTGTATTGTTTTTTCACAGGAGCAGGGTGTCCCTTTGTACTAATCTTTCTTTTATCTCCAAGGTGGTTAATGAGTTGTCTTTGAATCTGGCAGTACAACTCCCTTTCTTTTTTTCCAGTCTGCTAGTGAGAGGGTCCTACATACCTTGGATTTGCACAGACAGCTCAGGTATTATTTGGATAAAACTAAGGCCATTCGTAAGTCTGGACAGCCATTTGATTAATTTCATCCTAGGACTTTGGTTTTGGCTGTTACTAAGCAAACCATCTTCTCCTGATATCTAAAGCCATTTCCTTTTGTTACTCTTTTTCTGACGAATATCTGTCTACTTCCATTAAAGCTCACTCCACTAGGACTGTTGCTTCTTTTGGTGCTTTCTTCAAGGGCTTGGACACCAATTTATCCTTGAAGCTGCTGCTTAGTCTTCAGTACATACCTTTACTAAGCATTACAAATTGGATATGGTTTCTATGGCCTCAGAAGGTTTGGCTTAGAGCTGTTCTGTATAAGTTCGCTGAAGACTCTTCCCAGCCTTCTACCTCCCAGTCCTTTTCTTGAGCTTTTGTACTCTTCCTAAGGTTAAGAATACTGCAGCAGTGGTATAGAAAGACACAGCACAGTTGTGTAAAATATTACCATAACAGTAGATGTCCTCTTCACTGTTGCAGTATTCGCTCACTCCCTCCATCGCCCTTTTATCTTTTAGGTTTTATTTTGTTTTTTCTCCTGGCTGAGGGTCTCCATTTTCTGCCTGCATTTTCTACTTTTGGATGTGCATAGCCTCTTTTGTCCTTTAGAGACTGTTCTCTACTGGGGCAATTCATTTCTAGGTAACCATGCTCTTACTCCGCCTGTATGCTCTTCTTCCTTAATGGGGAGCATATATGTGGCATACTGCGCATATAAGATATCAAGCCGTTGGTATATTGGCCAGGTGTTGGGCTGTCCTTGGCAGGAGATCTCTATGGTGAAGAATACTGCAACAGTGAAGAGAAGGATATCTACTGTTATTGTAATGTTTTACACAGCTGTACTTTCTTTTTTTTTTTTACAAAATCTGCATTTGTCTTTTCCTCTCAGCTTTTCAATTGACTTTTTGTAAACTAATGTGTATGTAATGTACTATCCTGAGCCACCATTATTAACCTTTCATTTTTTGATTTCAGTTCACCTCTCCTTAACCATTCATACATCAGGTCTTGGTCAATATGAGATTGTTCCAGGAGATCTCTGTACTAGCCATTATATTTATGGATTTTACACACTTTTTCCTTCTCATTTGGTCCTTTTCCTTATATTGTTTCTTTTGAATTTTAGCCCATTCAGTTGCTGTCTGATTTTTTGTCTACTACTGGTTTAATTTCCATTCCCATTTGTCACTGAAATGCTTCTGCTACACTAAACAAGGATGCCACCATTGACAACTTCTCATGTTTTAAAATTTTCACTATGTTTGGATCTAATGAGGTCAGCAGTTATGTATGCAGTCCCACAGTTGCAGATCTACACGTAATCAATTTTGAGGAGACCCATACCTTCTTCGGAGCGAGGAATGTATGACCTTGGGTTTGCACTGATTTTAGCAAAATCATATGTTGCTTGACATCTGTCTTAGGTGGCTGTATGGTAGCTGTAGTATGGTATCTGTTGCAGGAGATCCTTCGTGATCAGTAGGTGTGTGTACTAATTGTGTATGACAGATCGAATGACTTGCAAATCCTGAGAAGAATGTGAATAGGTTTGCTCAAGTTTACAGAGCGAATATTTAACTGTTTTGCAAGGTATTCTGGATTTAGCAATGTTCCCTGCTCTTGTGATGATGTGGGATTTGTACATTTACACTGTTTTTCAGATATGTGGTCAGCAGTACAGTTTTGCCTGTTTTGTTTATTTGCCAAACTAAATAGTATGTGTTTCTAATACTTGCATGAAATTACAGCAGCAAAACAAAGAACCACCGTGTTCTGAAACAGGCTTAACAACAGTGAATCTAATGAAATGCCTGTATGTTAACTCTTTTATATTGCCTTACTGGCCGCTTTTACTTTTTAAAGTAGCAGAGCTAAAGGTACATGAATATTGACTTTGTCATGATAATTTTTCCAGGTATTCTTATGAAGTATTCATGATTTTAAACTGTGCCTTGAGTTGTGGAAGTCCGTATATCATATAAGGATAACTGTACTCCAGTAGCAAACTAAAGTCTGTGTCTCTGATCATTTTTTTTATATCTGACCATCATCCCTTTTCCTATGAGCTAGACCAGTAGATCCCTGTCAGTGGCACGTCCACTGACTCTGGTGAGAGACTATTAAGGAGAGCAATCTTCCAGGCCAGCATAAAGGCTGCTTGTGCCATAGCCATCCTTCCTGCAACCAATCTTGCCCAGCCTAGCAGCCCAAGGGTGAGAGTTGATATCACTTGCAGTCCTCTGCCTGGCTTAGGTCCTGTTGTTGCCACTTGCCGCAGTCTGTCAGTGGACTTTCCCTGGGAAGTGGCTGAAGTGAGCAACTATAGCACTGTAGGAGTATACTCTGTCCACCCTCTTGCCATGTGCATTTTCCCATCCAAATGCTAACACGGGCTATCATCACAGATGTCAGTGAGCCTCCACTTGCAACCATAGACCAAAGCAACTATGCCCTCCACTCTCCTCAGGGTGGATGAGTAAACATTGGCTGCTCACTCACTCACTCACTCACTCACTCACTCACTCACTCACTCACTCACTCACTCACTCACCCACCCATGTATCTACACCAGTGCCCATGTCGTAGTGTCAGTGGCACAAGTAGCACACTCACCTTTGGCGTACAAGTATGTGGATTCTATTCCCACACCCTGTAGATTGATCACTGATACTGCAGTATTGCATTGGGGGGTGTAGCACACCTATTTGTGTCATCCTTTGGATGAGATGTTAAATGTAAAAGATCCCATGGAACGTTTTAAAAAGCGTAGGGGTCCTATATGTGTGTGTGTGTGTATATATATATATATATATATATATATATATGCAAAAAGAACTCTTATTTGCAACATATTTACAAATATATAGATATACAAGTATACTTACACATATTCATAATTTTCCTTACAATCATACTAAATTTTCATTCTGTATTAGACCCCCACTCCATTATCCGTAACTGTCATCTGATTCTTTAGCATTGTTGCTAAAATCCATTTCCCATTAAACATAATTTTAGATGTTAAGTTGTCAATCTCGCCTTCATTCTTGCTTGATGGGTTCGGAGCCGATCCCTCGGCTCCGACTAACACTGCTTTAGCTCGAGAACTCCTTTTACCAGCTCGAGGCAGCCCCATATCCCATGATGCAAGGCAGGAAGTACCCAGATCTGGGAGATCTTCTCTTTACCAGCTCCTGGTAAGTAATTCACTTTGTGACATTTAAGCCCCTTTTACTTAAAACTTTTATATTTGATAGTTTAACTTTAAACTTAATTTTTCTGACAGAAATCCCTGTCTCTTTTAAATTTTTTTTTTAGTCAGTTAATTTCCCTTTCCCATCCCCCCCCCTGTTAGGGTGTGTGTGTTGGTTTAATTTACTATATCCCCTTTTGGGATTAATTTAATTTAATTGGACTGGTGTGTGTGTGTTTTTTGGGCACCATGTCTAAAGAGAGGGTTTCAGGTTTTGCTGTCAGAAGATGTCTCTGACAGACGGTCACACTTCTTGCCTGTACTGTTTAGGCCCTCTTCACCTGCAGGACTCCTGTGCTATTTGTCACTCCTTCAGCCAGAGAGTCCTGCAGGAGAGAATAAGTTGATTCTGAGGGGTCTTGGAGGGCTCTCCCCCACAAAATCAACAAAATCTGCCAAGACCCAGGCTTCTGGTTCTAAGCCTGTGGCCTCGGCTCCGACTCGAGATCGGCTCGGCTGGAGCCGATTCTGATCTTCTAAGCCTTGGCTATCGGTGCCGAATCTGCTGACCACTATGGGTCGGTTCACCGGCTCCGACACCCCGGCTCGATGGCTCCGACACCCATGTGGCACAGGCATCGGTGTCGGCTCCGATCGGCTCCGACACCGTTACTCTGGTGACTGTCGGCTCCGGCTGGAGCCGATACATCGGCGTTCTGCGGGCTCCGGTCGGTGCCGACAGGATCAATAATATCGGCTCCGATGACCCATTCCAGGAAGAGGTCGAGGTCTCCTTCCTTGGAGCCGATACTGCCGGCCTCCCTCTTCTATCGGAGCCATCGGAGCCGATCTTCAAGGTCATCCAGGTTGTCAGACCATGACCTAGAGAGAGTGGTCAGTAGATTGCTCAAGTCACAGGTACTGGCCCAAATGCTACACAGTCCGTCTCAGCAGGCGACTGTTGGTCCACACCCGTTACAGTTCCTCCTTCAACTCTACCCCAGAGTTTGGAGTTGGAGTCTTGCACGGCGGGCAGGTTACTGCTCGGCTGGAGGACGGATACCCCTTCTGTTCCTTCAGCCCATACTCTTATCTCCTCTTCTTTAGAGGGATTCGTGGTCGGGCTTCCATGGTCTCCTCCGAGGGTGAGTGGCATCGGACCCTTGTCCGAACCCGCTCTTCCCTTGGAGCCTCGGTGAGCTCTGCTCCGACATCTGCCTCGGAGACTTCCCTTCGGTGGCCCTGGAGTTCCTAGCTCGGGGTCTCGGACCTGCCTGGGAGGGAGCATGAGGTGATGAAGAGTGTACTGGCCACTGGTATCAGTCAGCAGTCTCTTCCCGTAGCTCCTCCCTCTACTGTACCTGTTAACATCTCTGCCACTTCTCTTGCTACAGGACCCAGAGATCCTCCGCCTCAGGTTTCCCATTGGGAATTTCTCTCCGAGGATTCTCCTGATGTTTCGGGAGATCCTCCTAGGAAGAGGACTTGTAAGAGGAAACATGTAGACTCCCTGAGTCTGTCACTTGGATACTGACTTTGATGAGTCAGAGGGATCCCCTAGATCCCCTCTGAGGATGTCTCCTTCTCAGACATCCTAGAACTTCTGAAACAGAGGGGAAACTGGCCTCCAACAATCCCTCTGAGGATGAGTCAGTATACCTAGAGGCGTTTGGATCTCGGCCCTCCACCTCCTGGGTGTCTCACCCCTTATGCAGGTTATAGCTGGACAGCTCCTGACTCTGTAGAGCCAGTCCCTAGGAGGCCTTCTAAATTTATAACTGCCCCTAGTGACAAACAATTCCTTACAAAGGGTGTCCCGCTGATGCCATGGTGGTGGCTGCGCCACCAAAAGGAACTTGCAGATCCTTCCCATCCTCCTAATAAGGACTCTAGGACCATGGATAGTAAATGCAAGCGGATGTTTTCCTCAGCGACCTTTGCTATGCTCGCTGAATTATCTTTGTCACTTCACCAGACTCCAGAGATATCCTGAAGGAGCTGGGAGAAGTAGTTCAGGATCCTACAGCTGCAGGGGCCCAAGAAAAGATTGCAGCTAGGAACCCTCAATTCCATTGCTAACTCCTCCATGCGGCTAATATCTTATGCTGCTGATGGAGTAGAGCCATGGGCACAGGTGTGGCTCTTAGACGCCAAGCCTGGATGCGGCTATGTGATTGGATCCTTCCTTCACAAATTCTCCCTTTGATGGGTCAGCTTTGTTTGGCCCTCAGGTGAAGGAAACCTTGACCAGGTGTGAGCAGGACGGCAAGACTCTTTCTGCTGTTGGAGTCCGTTTTCCACCTTCTAGGCCTTATCCCAAAGGACAGAAGGGTGGGAATTCCGTTAAAATCCCCCAAGAGTCCGCCCAGTTCACGTGGTCAGTTTACCCCTAGAGGCAGAGGGGTAACAACAACAGACGCTCTAGAGGCAGAGGGGTCCAAGAACCAGGGCAACAGGGAGTCTCTTCCTGATAAGCCTTTTCAGCATCCCTGAGGTGTTGCCCGGCTGTCCCTCCTTGGAGGCAGTCGGGAAGATTATCACTGTACCCAGAAGCCTGGCATTCCCTCACTCAAGACAGATGGGTACAGTCGATCATATCCAAGGGTTACATAATTCCTTTCGAGGAAAGTCCTTCCCTCAAGTTCCCTTCCAGATGTACCACCCGGTCTAAGGGACATTGCAGAGTTAGAGATCGCAAAACTACTGCAAAAGAGCCATTCAGCCAGTCACAATAGACCATTCAGAGCCGGAATCTACTCAAGGTTCTTTTGGTCCCCAAAAGACGGGAGACTGGAGACCAATATTGGATCTCAGCAGACTCAACAAGTCTGTCAGGAAGACAAGATTCGAATGGTCACTCTTCAGTCAATTCTGCCCTTCTTACAGAAGGACAACTGGATGTGCTCAATAGATCTTCAGGATATCACATCAAAATTCAGGAGATTTCTCCGCTGGCTGGGGTCCAGTCATTTCAGTTCAGAGCCCTGCCCTTTGGTCTCACTACAGCCCCAGAGTGTTCACCAAATGCATGGCAGTGGTCACGGCTCACCTGAGACGTCAAGGATTCCAGGTGTTTCCGTATGACTGGCTCCTGTCAGCCACCACCAGGCATCAGCTTATACAAGCCAGGGATTACACAATAGACCTTTGTTCTCATTTGGGCATCTCAGTCAACAAAAGTCATCCTTATCGCCCTGCCAGTCTATTACCTTCATACCCCCTAACTTAAACACTGTTCGGATGTCAGCTACCCTTACAGAACAAAGAGTTTCAGACATTCAGACTCATGTCAGGATCATTCTGGCCAGCAAAAGGTACAGGCCAGAATGGTTCTAAAGGTATTAGGTCTTATGGCTCCATCACTCTTCTTCCCTGGCTCGATTCTACATGCGCCTCCTTCAGTGGATGCTGTTCACACAGTGGTCATACCAGCAACTCCCAATGCGTCACCAGATTCTGGTGACACAAACATGCAAAGAACATCTTGCTTGGTGGATCACATCGTCTCAGGTTCACCAAGGCAGGTGCTTGATAGCCACTGTCACCACGGATGCCTCCCTGATCGGGTGGGGGTCATTATCAGGGCAGGATGGTTCGTACCATCTGCACATAAATGTCCTGGAGATGAGAGCAGTGCTTTACTTTCTTCCCAGGCAGAGTCCACACAGACAACATGTCTGTAGTTTGGTATATCAACAAACAGGGCGGAACCACAGACTATGGCAATGTCTCATCGGTTTCTGGTAGCAACGCATATCCCTGGGAAAACCAACATTATAGCGGACAGATTGAGCAGGGCTATTCTCATGCCTCACGAGTGGTCTCTCAGGCAATCCATAGCGGAAGAGATTTTTCTGGAATGATCTTTTGCTACTCCCCAAAACAGCAAATGTCCAGACTTCTTCAGCCTCTTCCTCTATCAGGCCATCCCCAGAGACGCTCTGACCCAGGATTGGCCCCAGGGACTCTTTATGCCTTCCTCCATTTCCTCTGATCCCTCAGGTGATCCAGAAAGCTACCGTTTGAGAGCCAAATTGATTCTCATTGCCCTTACTGGCCTCGACAAGTTTGGTTCCCGTTCCTCCATCGTCACCTTTTGGTGCAGCCGTGGCATCTGGACCCAGTGCCAGATCTACTGATTCACCAATCCGGTCAGCTGCACCGGTCAATCCCTTCTCTCAACCTCACAGCATGGTTGCTCCACTTCCTTCCTTAGCCAGGCTTCCTTTGATCTCTAACCCAGTTAGAGATATTATAGTAACTTCACTAAAATCCTCTACCAGGAGGATTTACACAAGCAAATGGAAACGTTTCTCTTATTGGGCTAAGGCCCAAAATATTGATCCTTTTACTGCCCCTGTTCAGGCAGTTCTGGACTTCTTAGCAGAGATTTTCCATGCAGGCTCCTCTTCTTCCACAGTCAGAGTTCAGTTGGCTGCTATTTCTAATTTTCATGTCGGGATAGCAGATCATAATATTATGTCCCATAGACTCTGCAGGGCCTTTTGAAAGGGATTTTCCTACTAAAGCCTCCAATCAGGAATCCTCCTCCTCAGTGGGATTTAAATTTAGTGCTGACATCCTTGATTCTTCCCCTTGAGCCAGCTGTTTCTTGTTCCTGAAATATCTTTCTTGGAAAACTTTATTCCTAGTGGCTATTACATCTGCCAGGAGGGTGTCTGAACTTCATGCTCTTTATTTGATTTTCACAAAGACAGAGTATCTTTGAGAACTAATCCATCATTTTTACCTAAGGTCGCTTCAAAAACAATCTGAATCAATCCATTGATCTCCTGTATTTTTCCTAACTATTCAGATAGAGCTGAACAAAAGCTACATTATCTTGATGTCCACCGTCAGCTTAGATATTATTTGGACAGAACAAAAAATTTAGGAAATCTGATCAACTTTTTGTTTCCTATGCGGATAATAAAAAGGCCTTCCTGTTTCTAAAGTGACTTTGTCCAGATGGCTTTCTTGGTCATCACTGAAATTTATACGATCAGGGGAAAACAGCTGTGCTCAAAACCTAAAGCACATTCAACTAGGAGTTTAGCTACTTCTACAGCCTTTCAAGCTAGACTACCTTTAGACACTATTTGCCACTTGGGCCACTCCTCACACTTTGTTTCCCATTACAAATTGGACTTGGCCTCCAGGGACAGAGCCAGTTTTGGCTCTACAGTCCTCAAGAGTTTGTTCCATTGAGCCACCCAGGATAGAGGTGAATGAAGGCGAGATTGACAACTTAACATTAAGTTATGTACCTACCATAACGTTCCATGTTAGTTGTCTTCTCGCCTTCTTTCTTGCGACCCTCCTTCCCCTGGCCTGGACAGACCTTGTATAAGAAACTATAATGCTAAAGACCATTAGACCTGGTCCTTTTTTCCATCTGTAAGTTTCTTCTTCCTTTGGGAAGTATTGTTTATGCTTGGTGTTATTGCCCTTTTGTCAACAAACGAGATCTGGGTACTTCCTGCCTTGCATCATGGGATATGGGGCTGCCTCGAGCTGGTAAAAGGAGTTCTCGAGCTAAAGCAAGTAACCCATCAAGCAAGAAAGAAGGCGAGAGAAGACAACTAACATGGAACGTTATGGTAGGTACATAACTTCTTATTATTCTTTCATTCCATATAAACTATATGATATAAAATACATTTTTATTTATTCTTTTAACATATTCTTTACTTCTGTTCTTATATACTATATATTGTATCCACTTTTTATGTCTTCAAAAGACGTTTTTTGCATAGTTTTCCCCATAATTTTTTTACATTTCAGAAACACTTGTTCAGTAGTTTCTTCTTCTTGACAATGTAAACATATTCTTATCACTTTTCTTTTTACATGGCATATTTCTTTTTATTGGTAATTTATCTATTACCACTCTCCACAAAAAAATCTTGACATTCTACTTTATTACACCATTTGCTTCTTATTTTTATAGCTTTAATTTTTTTCATCCCTTAAATTTTCCAAGGGTTTCACATAGCATTATTTTATCATTACATTCTTAGACCATATTTTCTTTTTCTGTATCATCAATTTTTATTTTCCACAAAAATGTGTTTTCTTAGTAACATTTTATTTCTTCATTTGTACACTCTCTTTTACTGTTTTATTTTACCTTACTTTGAAATTTATCATACTAATATTTATAAGTTTTACTACTAATCTCTCATCTTTTTAATTTATCCACTTTAACACTTTGTATAATTTTAATAAAGCAGCATATACCACTTGGTTAATTGACCCAAAACTTCCATCCACTTTATTTACATAAAACAGCCTCTTTTTACTGGGTTTAATCTAGAACTCCATACTGAAAAATTATCTGCAGTAATTCCTTTTTAAATACAATTGACAACATAAATACACTTGCTAAGTATGCTGTTTTTTCCCATCAGTACTGAATTTTTCAAATAAGCCTTTTTTCTGACTATATATATATATATATATCAGTATATATTTACATAAAACTCATATTAGAAAAATCATGAAGAATTTTTTGTTCCAAGATGATTGTCTTAGTACTGTATTATTCTATGAGGCTTTTTTAGATAGTAATATGTTTTTTAAGAATTTTTCTAGTATGAGTTTTATGTAAATATATTCTGATATATATATATATATGTATATTTAAATAGATAGCATGCATACAAGCTTTTCTATATATGTATTTAGAGATGTCTATATATATTTCTACATATGCATACTTGTGGACTGCTTTTTAAACAATTTATTATAGTATATTTATGTATATTGTAATAGATATTGTGTATATACGTTTTCCTATATATATATTTAGAGATGTGTATGCTTTCACATATGCATATTTATGGACTGGCTTTTTAAAAACTTTAGATGCAATTTACTATAGCATTCTCTGACTCTAACATTAGCATGCTTTAATTGTATAAATGGAACATTTGATTCCTATCAGCTGATGGCTAACATGTGATATAAACTGGTTGGAGAGATGTTCAGTTTGTCTGATGAAGCAAAAAGAGCAGTCGTGAAAGCGTTAACGTTACCCTATTTTTATTTTTTTGCTAATAAACGTGGTGGTTCTGTAAGTTTGGTGCAGCTTTCTTTTTTCACTTGGTCTTGCTACTCTGCACCTCTCTGCACTCTGAGCCATTTAGTTTATTTTTATTTCCTTTGCTGTTATTTGGCGTTAAGGGGCACACCACCGTAGTATGGATGTTTTGAAGGAGTTTCCATTAATGAAGGAGCTAGAAAAGCTACTAATGACCGATTCTTACGAATCCTGGATATACAAGACAATCCATTACTTGACATTAATTCTGCTCATATAATGGATCATGACCTTTCCATTAGCACTCAAGTACCTGAATTTTTGAAAACAAGATGTATAAGTACAAAAGGCTACAATGGCAACGCCTGCATTTGCAGGCATCTTTGGAACATAAGATAATTCCTCAAGGTTTGAGGATTTTAAATATGCCCAGCTATGGTGAGACCTACCCTGTGCTACTTCGCAAATGACAAGAACTGAATTTACAATTTAGTTCCGGATATGTGGAACTACTGATCAACTTCTTTTTACCCATGGAAGATGAACTCAAAGCTATCATTATGCTGGAGAAGAAAATATCCAACAGCTTTTAACCTGAAATTTCAACTGATAAGATGGATCAGCTGCAAGAAAATATCACCTCCTACGAAAGAAGATTGCAGTAAAATAAACTAAAGAAATTGCAACAAGGCAAACATGATTTCGAACATAATAATATCTTTTCCTGGCCCAGGGAACGAATATGGTCTGTAGCTCAAGAGCACGTCAACTACCATGATATCCAATCAGCTGCTGTGTCTGGGAGCTCTGATAGCACGCCCACCTTATGGAAGTTGGGCACAGAACCATCTGCTATAGCTGTGCCTTCTAACAATGCGGCTACAAGTTCTAAAACTAATTTTATGCCTGAACAACGGAGTAATAAGTGCCTTAGTGAAGCTGGCACTAGTGCAAACTCCTTCAGTAATGCACCAGTGATTTCACAGGCTCGGCATCGAGAAGACAGCAGTTCGGACAGCAATATTTTTTAGACCTGAATGCCAAGGGAGATTTCTCATTGAGAAATCCATTACCCTTCAAAGCACAATCGAGGAGCATAACGAGACAAGGGAAGATGCAGAAACAACAGAATTTGGAACCCACAGCACAGCAACCGAAGAGAAGGCGGACCTGAATACAGGTTTGGTTTTAAATATCTCTTCAATAATTTTAAGCAAAGAACAAATCGGATTACTGAATAAAGGCTTATCCTTTATTCCTGCTAAACAGGCAGATCCTGTTGAAATGTTAAAAGGACCTTAGGCTCCTTGGTAGGAGTCTTTCCTTAAAAACTATGTTTTCTGACACAGAGGGACATAATAATGCTGACATTTCAAGATACAGTAAACCAAGTACTTTTGTCCCAGCTGCTTATCCGGGAATACAATCTTTTATTAATGTCTGTGAGACAAGCTTTAGACAGCTACAATTAGAAAAGACACGTAACAGTTTTCATAATATGTCTAGCTGTGAGAACATTGCTTTACGTGAATTGAAAAATATGCACTCCATCGAAATTAAACAAGCAGATAAGGGTAGAGGCATAGTAATTTTAGATAAAATGCTGTACCTGAGACAAATGAGAATCTTACTTCAAGACAGTGATACTTATCAATGTGTCACTAAAGTAGTTGTAAATACAGTGATGGAAAAGGTGTCTTTCTTGATCTTTGATCTGTTAATGACGAATCTAATAGATGAGCACTTATTTAAGTATTTTAACATCAATAACCCAGTTGTCCCAAGAATCTATGGCCTTCCGAAAATACACAAAAACATTCAAATGCCACCTATGAGACCAATAGTCTCAGTTGCGGGGTGGTGTACTGAACCACTCTCCATTTTTGTGGAGGGCAACCTCCACACATTATTAGAGGGATGCCATACTGTACTGAGAGATACAAAAATGTTCCTAGAAAGGTTACACAACAGAATGATGACAATTGAGAGTGAATATATCTTTGTTACTATGGAAATTGATTCACTTTTTACAGCAATACCTAACACATGGGGCATTAATATGATCAGAGATTTTCTTACTATGAACAGATGTTATGAAAATGACAAGGTTCAACTTATTTGCAGTCTATTAGTGATTATCCTAGAAAATAATGTCTTTGTGTTTGAAAATGAGTTCTATCTCCAGAAGGTTGGTGTGGATGTGGGCACTGCTTGTGCCATTAGCTATGCCAAATTGACGCTGGTATGTTGGGAACAGCTCTCTCTAATGTCAGATGTTAACCCCTTCTTTGGGAATATTCTATGGTATGTCAGATATGTGGATGACATTTTTATATTGTGGAAGGGCACTATAAGTGACTTAACTGATTTTGTGAACTGTCTACATACTACCACTGATTTTTTAAGATTCACGCATCAACATTCCACAACTGAGATCAATTTCCTGGATGTGATAGTTCGGAAATCTGAATTGAGCAGGCTTAGCAGTAGTATATACAGGAAACCCACCAGGAGAAATGCCCTGCTGCACAGAACTAGTATGCACCCAAGACATATTGCCAAAAATGTCCTAAGGGACAAATATATAGAGTTCTAAGACTACACAATGAAGATGATGAAGCAAGAATGGCACTTGAAAATGTGAAATTAGATTTCCTAGATAGAGGTTACTCTAAGGAAGAGATTGAGACCACTATAGTTCAGGCCTGGACACAAAGGGACAATCGATGCAAACCATATTTGATGGACGTCACACAGAATGATGACCAGCATGTTTTAAACTCAACAAATAATAGGTTTAGAATAGTTTTTCAGCATTCTAGTGATGTAAATGAGTACACTTCCATTATTAAAAGACATTGGCATATTTTACATGAGGTCCCAGGACTCATGGACAAGATAGGCAATATTCCATCTTTTTCATTTAGAAACAAGTCTTTGAAAAATCATCTCTGCAATAAGACAGATATAGATAAACCTATCCAGTCCATGCGGACTGGCACCTTTCCATGCAGACGATGTTCTGCATGCCAACACCTTTATAGAAATAATACATCTGAAGTAGGCAGACTTCATTTGTCTGCAACCTGTGGGTATCGGATCCGACCTCGGATCCGAGCCGGCATTTCAAAAGCTTAGGCTCCGAGCTCCTAGCTCCTCCCTCTTACCCATAACCCCTTGCCAAGCCCTGACTGACCTCAGATTTCGTTTGCCGCTTTCAAGTTGCGACGGATTCTTGAGCTCCTGGCGTTTTTTGGTGCAGATAAGTTATTTCTGACAGAAAAAGTTTAAAAAATCTCAACTTTTTTCTCTTAATTATTTAGTGTTGAGTGTGTAGGCTTTCCTCTCTCTTTATTTTTAACTTTTCACGGGTTTTTGCATAGTTTGTGTGTGTGTGTTGTTTTAGGCCTATTAGGGCTTATCATGTCCGAAGCCCATAAGGCTGTATTCTCTAAATGTACCGAGTGTGGCCATAAGCTGTCCCCAGCGGATGGCCACACTCGGATCATCTTGGGGTTGAACACCTGTCATCTGGTTGTACCATTTGTGCAGGGTTCAACCCCGAGCTTTGAGGGAGCGGAGGTCGAAGCTGGTGCTGGCGGGACTTCTCCCCAGATACCGCTTCGCTTCTGCCCTTCTACTCAGCAAGCTGTTGCTGTGGGCTCTCCTCCTCCGGCTGGGACTCAACCTCCCTCTAAGATGCCGGAGGAGAGAGTCTTCTAGGGAGAGAGAGAAGGAGGCACAGGAGAGGCACCACAAACGGAGAGCCGAAACCTCCAGTTCGGCTCCTCCGCCTAAGCAGGCCTCTCCTCTGCCTTCTAGCTTTCCTCCTCCTCGCCTCCTCTCCCCTCCGTTCTCTCCTCGGCCCGAGGAGGAGGAGGCTAGCCCTTCAGCGAGGTCCCCAGGCTCTCTAGGTCCGCTTTGGTGGCCTCCACCAGATCCACTTTTTCTATGAGTGAAGCAGATATGGACCGGATGATGAGGAAATTCATCCAGGCCCAAATGCAAATGGGAGTGCTCCTAGCCCCCCCCCCATCCGGGAGGGGCTTCGACCCCTTTTTTCGCCCCTTTGGCTCCTTCTCCGACCCATACCACGGGTTCGGAGCTGTCGGCGCCGGGCAGAGTTGGATCCGGGGGTGGGTCGGATCCGATAGGTCGGCGCACCTCGGATCCGTCCCATCCCTTGAGTGCTTCGGACCCGACCTCTCGGAGCCGAGGACCGAGCCTCGGATCCGAGGGAGCTGGTGTGTCTTCGGCTCCGTCCAGGTCGGAGCACACCGGTCTCTCGGATCCGACGGTTTCGGCTCCGGCTCCGATCCGTGCGTCGGATCCGAGTGGGGGTCGGCTCTCGGGGTTTAGAGAAGCTGGCTCCCCCTCGGCCTTCGACGTAGTGGAAAGGGCACTGTTGAGGACTACCGGACCCCCGGTCCCTGCCACGGCTCCATCCCGCACTCCCTTGCAGTTGGGCCAGGCCCCCACCAGCCAGTCCCAGGGACAGCCCGCCTCGATGTCCCAAGTAGTTCCCTTGGAACATCCAGCTGCGGAAGAGTACTCCTCGGACAGCCCCGAAGAAGTACCTCGGAAGCGTAAGTGCAAAGGAGGCACATGGACTCCCCGAGTCCGTTACAAGACACAGACTTGGATGAAGGGAGGGCTCCCAAGGTCACCCCTGAAGACGTCTCATTTGGAGACATTATGGAAATGTTGAGGATCAGGGGGTGGTCTGCCCCAAGGCCTCCTCAGACGAGTCTGTGTTCTTGGAGGCATTCGAGGCGGCCCATCTACCTCTTGGGTGTCCCTCCTGCCGACCCTCTGGTGGACCTTATATCCATCAGAGCGTGGAAGGATCCGGACACCGTTGAGCCTGTACCTAAGCGTCATGACCGCATCCTTTCCTCCGGCGGACCGCACTCACTGGAGCAAAGGCCCCAGTAGATGCCATGATGATGGCTGCAGCCACTAAGAGGAGTTGGCCCAGGAGAATCCCTCTATGCATCCTCCGGGCAATGAGTCCCGCTCGATGGATCGCATTGGGAAGCGAGTTTTTAGTTCAGCAACCTTCTCTTTGAGAGCTGAACTACATGGCACACGTCATCAGGATGCAGCGGGATCTGATTAAAGAATACGCTGCATCTCCCCCAGAGTCCATGTCGAGTGAGGATAAACAAGTATACTCCACCGAATGGCCACTCTCAGATCAGTTTCCAATACATCTATGCGGCTGCTTTTTCACGCTACTGAGGGAGCCGCTAGAGCTAGCGGAGCAGGCCTAGTCATGAGGCGACAGGCCTGGCTCTGCCACTGTGATTTTGCAGAGCCCTTCAAGGCGACCTTCGCGAATGCCCCTTCGATGGTTCTGCCTTGTTTGGCAAGACTGTTCGAAACATTAGTCCAGAGCGAAAAGGACGGAAGACGCTGTCTGCCGGAGTCCGCTTCTCAGCTCCCCAGAGGTCCTTCTCGAAGAACCAAAAGGGACAGAAGAAGATGTGGTTCCGGAAATCGCAGCAGTCCCAACCTGCTCCGGATAACCAGTCCTTCCGTGGCAGAGGAGGACGGGGAGGTCGCCGTCCTAGAGGCAGGGGGGCTCCTAGCAACTTTGGGTCCAGAGAACCTTTCTCTGATAGACCCACGCAGCAGCCCTGAAGGGTTGCCCGGCTGTCCGTCTCTGGAGGCAGTCGGGGGGCGTTTTTCGAGGCACCTGACTTCTTGGGAGTCCATCACAACAGACCGTTGGGTGCTTCGTGTGATATCCAGAGGTTATTCAATTCCCCTATACAAGGTTCCCAGATCTCGCAGCCTCCCAGATGTTCCACCCGACCAAAGGGAGGCAGCAGCTATCGAAATTGGACAGCTGCTAGAAAAAAGAGCTATCCAGTGCATCCCCAGAGCAAACCGGGTCAGGGTTTTACTCCAGGTTCTTTTTAGTGCCAAAGAAAACGGGGGACTTAAGACCGATCTTAGATCTTTCCCTGCTGAACCTGTCAGTAACCAAGCAAAAGTTCCGGATGGTCACCCTTCAATCTATTCTCCCCCTCTTGAGGGAGAATGACTGGATGTGCTCCATAGACCTCAAGGACGCGTACTACCACATTCGCATGGACAAACGGTCCAGGAGGTTTCTTCGCTTCCGGCTGGGAGCCAGTCATTATCAGTTCAGGGCCCTTCCCTTTGGTCTCACCTCAGCCCCCAGGGTGTTCACCAAGGTCTTAGCTGTTGTAGCGGCCCACCCGAGACTCCAGGGATTGCAGGTCTTTCCATACCTGGATGACTGGCTCCTGACAGCATCATCAAGGCATCTTCTGTGCTCAGCCAGGGACTACTTTCTTCGACTAGCCCCAAGGTTGGGCATCACTGTCAACTGGGAGAAATCTTTGCTGCATCCCACACAAGTTATAGATTTCATAGGAGGAAGGCTAAACACCAGGTCAATGCGAGCCTTCCTCACTCCAGACAGAATTGCCAACCTGAAGTGTCATGTAGCAGCGGTCCTGCAACCATTTCCGACTGCAGCTTCGGTCCTGAGGGCCCTAGGTTCGATGGCGGCAGCTATTCCGCTTCTTATTCATGCGGCGCCACATGCGGGTTCTTCAATGGACCCTTCAAGTTCAATGGTCCCCTCTCAGTTCCTCTCTCAACTCTCCGATAGCGGTCAGCAAAGCGTGCAAGGATTCCCTTCTTTGGTGGCTTCTGTCTCCGGAGCCCCTGTCAGGGAGACCTTTTTGTGCTGCTTTTCCCCGAGCCACAGTGACCACGGACGCTTCCTGCCTCGGGTGGGGGGGGCATTCTGTGGGAAAGATTGTCCAAGGCACGTGGAACCCCACAGAGACATTGTTGCATATAAATGTCCTGGAAATGAGGGCGGTGCTCCTAGCGTTGCAAGCACTTCACCACGTTCTTCCTTCAGGGACTATTGCAATTCAGACAGACAACATGTCGGTAGTCTGGTACATCAACAAACAGGGAGGAACCAGGTCCTATCCCCTTTGTCGAGAGGCCATGAGAGTCTGGGAATGGGCAATTTCCACCAAACGCTTTCTGGTAGCAACGCATTCTGGGAAAATCCAACATCCTTGCGGACAAACTCAGTCGCACCATTCTGTCACCTCATGAGTGGTCTCTCAATCCTCAGGTAGCAAAGAAGATTTTTGCCGTTTGGGGGCAACCCTGTTGCGATCTTTTTGCCTCTCCCTCAAACGCCAAATGCGACAATTTCTTCGCTCTCCTTCCCCACCAGGGAATTCCGAGATGCTCTGGTGCATGCTTGGCCTCCCGGTCTCCTTTATGCCTACCCTCCACTACCTCTGATGCAGAGGCTTCTGCAGAAAGCCAACAGTTTGGGGAGCAGAATGATTCTCATTGCCCCGTTCTGGCCTCGTCAACCCTGGTTCCCCTTTGTATGGTCTCACAAAATCAATCCACCCTGGATTCTGGATCCGATTCGGATCTCATCTCCCACCCTCTGGGATTGCGGTTCCCAATCTGCACCCTGAAATTGACAGCTTGGCTGCTCCAGTTCCATCCTTGATTAGGACTCCCGGTATCTCATCACCGGTCAAAGCCATCTTAGTGGCAGCTCATAAACCTTCCACCAGGCAGGTTTATCAGAGTAAATGGAAGAGATTCTCTATTTGGGCGGTACAGAGAACTTTGGATCCTTTCTCAGCACCTATGTCAGCAGTGCTGGATTTTTTAACAGACCTCTTTCACCAAGGGACAAGTTCTTCCACGATTAAGGTACAATTGGCAGCCATCTTGCATTACCACATTGGTCATGAGACAGCTCCCCTCATGATGGCGAAATTATGCAAAACCTTTCTCAAAGGAATTTTTTTGTTGAGGCCTCCAGTCAAGGAGGTTGTACCACCTTGGGACTTATCGTTAGTTCTGTAAGCCCTTACTGCTCCTCCATTCGAGCCTGCAGCTTCTACAGATCTAAAGTACCTTTCATGGAAGACTGCCTTCTTGGTAGCTATCACTTCTGCCAGAAGAGTGTCTGAGCTTCAGGCTCTATCGTCAAGCCGCCTTACCTTTCTTTCTTTCCTGATAGGGTGTGCCTCAGGACCAATCCATCTTTTCTTCCGAAGGTCTCTTCTGAATCTAATATTAACCAATCAATCAATTTACTTGTGTTTTTTCCCAAGTACTCAAACAAAGGAGAATACAAATTGCATTCCTTGGATGTTCATAGACAATTACGTTTTTGTTCACAGAACAGCTGGTCACAGGAAATCAGATCAGCTGTTCATCTCCTTTGCTAAATTTGCTTTGGGTAAAGCAGTGTCTAAAGTCACACTATCTAGGTGGATTGCTAATTGTATTCTGCAGGCTTATGACACTTCAGGTAGACCTGCTCCTCAGAGGGTTACGGCTCATTCTACTAGGGCAGTCTCCACGTCAGCTGCTTTTAAGTCACGTGTTTCATTGGATGATATCTGCTTGGCAGCTACTTGGGCCTCGCCTCATACCTTTATTTCTCATTACAAGGTGGATGTTGTTTCCAGAGGAAGAGCATCCTTTGGCTCAGCGGTGCTCAAACATCCTTCCATGACGCCCCAAGATTCAGGTAGCTGGGGACTCTGTCCCACAGGTTGCAGACAAATGAAGTCTGCCTACTTCAGATTTAGAAGTTATGTACTCACCATAACATTCCATCTGAGTAGGTGACTTCATTTGGATGCAACCATCCCCCCCTCCATCCCCCTGGCCTTTATAGAGCGAGTATTTATGCTGTTTTTCGTGTACTGTAGTCAGTATTTTTGAGGCAAACTCAATCTGAGGTCAGTCAGGGCTTGGCAAGGGGTTATGGGTAAGAGGGAGGAGCTAGGAGCTCTGAGCCTAAGCTTTTGAAATGCCGGCTCGGATCCGAGGTCGGATCCGATACCCACAGGTTGCATCCAAATGAAGTCACCTACTCAGATGGAATGTTATGGTGAGTACATAACTTCTAATTTTACACACCCCTTGCAACAATTTACTATCACAAGCAAGGGTTATGCTGATTGCAGAACAATGAATGTTGTTTATTTCTCTTTCTGCCAGAAATGTTTTCTATTCTGTATAGGTAAAACTAACAGAATGTTCAAGGACAGGATTCTTGAACATATTAGGGGCATCAACAACTGTAAGGATAGCAAGGCCCTGGCCACACATATTAAGTAAACAGACTGCACACACTATTTTAAATTTTTTGTTATTCAAGTGGTTCACCTTAGTGTAAGAGGAGGTGATATAGAAAACTTTAACTGCAAGCACTGAACAAAAATGGATTCTCTCTCTGAATGCTGAGAGATACCCTGGTTTAAGTAGTACAACATCCTTAAAACCTTTCTTGAAGTCTCGCCATCTCAGGCGTTAAGTATTTTTATAGTCATTTATGTATGTATAATTTGTCTTCTCACACATATATGCTTTTAATATATTTTTGACGTGCCTTTTTATGCCGTAATATGCATTTTTATGAGTTTTAGATGAAACTTTATGAAGAATTTTTTGTTCCAAGATGATTGTCTTAGTACTGTATTATTCTGAGGTTTTTTAGATAGCAATATGTGTTTTAAGAATTTTTCTAATGAGTTTTATGTAAATATATTCTGATATATATATATATATATATATATATATATATATATATATATAGATATATATATATATATAATATTTAAATAGTGTGCATACAAGCTTTTCTATATATGTATTTAGAGATGTATATATATACTTCTACATAGGCATACTTATGAACTGTTTTTTAAATAATTTATTATAGTATATTTATGTATATTCTAAAAGATATTGTGTATATAAGTTTTCCTATATATATATATATATATATATATATATATATATATATATATATATATATATATATATATATATATATATATTTAGAGATATTTATTTATACTTTCACATATGCATATTTATGGTTTATGGACTGGCTTTTTAAAAATTTTAGATGTAATTTACTATAGCATTCTCTGACTATAACATTAGCTTGCTTTAATTGTATAATTGGAACATTTGAGTCCTGTCAGCTGATAGCTAACGTGATATAAACTGGTTGGAGAGATGTTCACTTTGTCTGATGAAGCGACAAGAGCAGTAGTGAAAGCGCTAACGTTATCCTGTTTTTATTTTTTTGCTAATAAACGTGGTGGTTGTGTAAGTTTGGTGCAGCTTTCTTTTTTCACTTGATCTTGCTACTCTGCTCCTCTCTGCACTCTGAGCCATTTAGTTTATTTTTTTTTTTTTTCACTACCTTCTTTTTTTCTTTAAAAATGTCTTGTGCATATTGTACTACACTATTTATAGTCTTTTCCTGAGTTGTTTGATGTCCTTCAAGGATGCATCTGCAGTCATAACAAATGGGTTGTCCTGTCATCAGGCAGCCCTTCGGTCGGCCGGATTCCAAAGTCTGGGTCTGGCCTCGGCTGGTGTCGCACTTCACCCGAAGTCATCTCTGCTGGTCTTCGGGTATAAAGGCATCAGCCGACGCCATTTTCCTCAGTCTTTCTTGCCGCGTGGCGCCCGAAGCAGAAGCTGTTCGCAAGTGCCGGTCGGTCAGATCCAGAGATTACTACTACCGAATACTACTTCGAAGACTTCTAAAAGCTAAGTACCCGTTGGGGACTCTTTCTTGCCTTAGCCGATGTCAGAAAAAGTAAATAACTGTTTAACTTGTGGGAAACAAATACCTCATAAAGATTTCCACTCTTACTGCTTACCTTGTTTAGGCCCAGACCACGACGTAGCAGCCTGTTTAGCCTGTGCTTCTTCAACCGACAACGCTTAGGCGTCGGTCGGAGTTTGCTGAACAGTTTTTCGGCTCAGATTTTGCGTACATTATGCCGTCGGATCCTCCGACATCTCAAATTGTTAAAAACGCAAAGAAAAAGACCGACACTCGCGGTCCGCGGTTTCGGCCGAAACCATGGTTAAGCAAACCGCGAGTGTCTCGGTTTCGGCCGAAACCGAGCAAACGGGTCAATCTTCAGCCGAATCCATGACTACTACCGAGGCCCCTGCTACCCTAGTTGTATCGGCCTCTGAAGTTTTGCCTACTAATTTGGTTCCTTTAGAATTATCGGACACCATCCCTTTGGATGTCTCTACCCCAGCACGTGGTGCTGCTAGGCCTCCTGCAGCCATGTCTATTAAGGCCTTTGCCAGGGCTAAAGCAGCCAAAACTGCTAAATCAGTGCCTGTTAAGCCCCCCTCACACAGGCCCAGTTCCAGTTCTCAAATGCTTACTCTGGCAGAGGATCTCATCTCTTTAATAAGGGGATCCCGATCTCACCCAGACAGGGCCTCTCAGCCTCCTGAAAAGAGACCTAGAGCAGAGCCCCCAGAGCCAGTGTCCTCAGATGATTCTTCTGATGATTCAGACATTACAGACCATCCAGAGGCTCCTTTGTCTACTTATGAAGATTCCGATGCTGAAGAATCTATTCCATCTGCCTCTCCACCAGAGGAATTTTCCTTTGGAGAAACATTGCATGCCATGAGAGAGCAATTCCAATGGCAGGGACAAGATTTCTCAGATTCAAGAAAGGCTCAGGACCTTTCTACACTTACCGCAACATAGGCCCTTAGCTATACCTCCAGTTCTTCCTGTTGTGGATGATGCATTTAATGATGTTTGCACTGCTCCTGATACTTTACCTCCAGCCCTTGCCAAACCCGATAGGTTTTACAGGGTACCGGACACTCATCACCACCTATACAAGGCCCCACTCGCAGATCCTGAGACTATCTCCCAGGGGCCTAAGGCAGTAGCTTCGACCTCAGCAAAAAACCCTCTCCCTTCTGAAAGGGAATCCAGGTCCTTAGAGAGATGGGGTAAGAAAGTTTACACCTCTGCTACTCTCTCAGCTAGAGCTTTGAACTGTCAGTTTCATATGATCCAATACCAAGAGTTTATGCTTGATCAGTTAACTAAGAAACTGTCCTCTGATGATTCCTTAGATAAGAAATATGTTCTAGAAATGGTGAATAACATTCAGCAGGTTAGTAACCATTCTTTAAAATGTGGCTATGATGCACTGGAGGCTTCATTTAGATCAGCCATGACTGGCACAGTTATAAGAAGGCATGCATGGTTGAAAGAACAGGTCTTGCCGGATCATGTTAAAGCAAAGCTGTTAGATGCTCCTATGGATAAGGCCAGTCTATTTGGTTCTCCTGCCCAGCAAGTAATGAAGAAAATGGAAGAGAAGGCAAAATCTGTACAAACAGTTAAAGATTTCTTACAGGTTCAGCCCCCAAGGTTTAGCAGGAACTGGCCTTCCAAAAATTGGTCCTTTCCAGACTCCTCTAAATCTCAGAGAGGCAGGAATAGACGTTCCAGAGGCAGAAATCAATCCAGAGGAGGCGCCTACAGAGGACGCCAGTGGCAAGGCAACAACCAGCGAGGCACAGACACAGCCACTGCCACTGCAACAGGACAATCACAGTGACTTGGCTCTGACACCGCCTACCAGAGAACAGATAGCAGCACCCTTAGGCGGAAAGTTAGCCTTATTTTCAAAAAATTGGCACTATATCACAAAAGACAAGTGGATTTTGCAGACTATAGACCAAGGCTACAGGTTTCATTTCCACACCTTACCAGTAAAAAGAGGAATGCCAAACCTACCTCCAAATCAGAAAACAGAAGCTCTAAAACAGATAGCTCAATTAACAGAAATGAGAGCTGTGGAAAGAGTACCACCAACAGAGCAGGGCAAAGGATTCTACTCCAGACTCTTCCTAGTACCAAGAAAAGAGAAAAGTTGGAGACCTATTCTCGACCTGTCCGCCTTAAACACATTCATCATTGTTCCAAAATTCAAAATGCTGACCTTGCAGCAACTTCTTCCCATGCTGGGCAAGGAGTGTTGGCTGGTAACTCTAGATCTCAAGGAGGCATACCTGCATGTCCCCATACGACCAAATTGCAGAAGATACCTCAGATTTCTTGCAGGATCAGAGCATTATCAATTCTCAGCATTGCCCTTTGGCTTATCTACTGCGCCCAGAGTATTCACAAAATGCCTGGCATCAGTAATCGCTCATTGCAGGCTACAGGGAATCCAAATTTATCCATACCTGGACGACTGCCTGATACAAGCGGACAACAAAAGCAAGTTGACAAGAGACTTACAAAGAGTCATTTGCTTACTACAAGCCCTGGGATACACAGTCAATTTAAAAAAGTCAAGACTAATACCATCCCAAACAAGAACGTTCTTGGGTGCAGAATTGGACACAGTAAAGCAGATGGCATTCCTAACTGCAGAAAAACAAGAACAACTCCCTCTTTACTTCTTGGCATTAACAAAGCAGAACAAACTAACAGCAAGGAAAGTACTGCAGGCCTTGGGCTTCATGGCATCATGCATAATCCTGGTCCCCCATGCCAGACTGCATATGAGAAAACTACAGTGGTACCTAAAGAATTTATGGTCTCAACACAGGCACAGCTTAGAAACCGAAATTCCACTAATCCCATGCCTGAAACAAGAGTTACTATGGTGGGCTCAAGCATGCCAGTCAAACCCAGGCTTGCCCTTCCAAAACTTACAAGCAAGCCAAACCATCACAACGGACGCCTCAGACCTAGGTTGGGGCCCACATGCTGGACAAATGCATACAAGGATTATGGACCCCAGATCAACTGCACCTGCACATAAATCAAAAAGAAATGCTGGCAGTAAAACTAGCAATCCAGAATTTCAGACCATTCCTCAAAGAAGGCCATTTGATGATAAGGACAGACAACACCACAGTCATGTGGTACATCAACAAACAGGGAGGCACTCATTCATACCCCCTATGCAGAATGACTTTGGACCTATGGAATATGGCTCTGAGCTACAACATTCAGTTACAGGCAATATTTGTACCGGGAAAAGAAAACATCCTAGCAGACATGTTAAGCAGAACAACCTCGGATGCTCACGAATGGATGCTACACCCGGACATCTTCAAGGCCATCACACAGAAATGGGGAATGCCACAAATAGACCTATTCGCATCCCCACTCAATCACCAGCTCAAGAAATTCTGCACAATGACATACCACCCACTTGCATGGAAGGTGGACTCTCTATCCTTCAGTTGGAAAGGCCTGACAGCATATGCATTTCCACCTCTCCCCTTGATGCACAAGGTACTACTGAAAATCAAAGAGGAGCGTCCAAGGATAATTCTGATAGCTCCAAATTGGCCAAGACAACACTGGTATCCATTGCTGAGGAGCATGTCTCGGAACAGAGCGTGGACACTACCCCTGATGCCTTTGATGTTAACTCAGAACAACTACAACATCATGCATCCAAATCTAAAAACTCTACAACTAACTGCCTGGAACATTACATAACAGCAACTAACCCAGATTTATCCCAAAGGGTTAAAAACATTATCCTGGAGGCCCGCAGACCTTCGACAAGAAGGAACTATGCAGGGAAATGGAAAAGGTTTGTCATTTGGAGCACTGAAAGAGGAAAATATGTGTCAAAGGTAGATATTGCCAACATCCTGGAGTATTTAGCAGAGCTTCTCCATACAGGCCTGTCCTATTCCTCCATCAAGATACATGCATCAGCTATTTCTGCAGAATACAGCTTCGATCCCCCTGTCTTCTCACATCCTCTACTCAGGCAGTTCCTCAGAGGAATCAAGAATGTAAAACCTCCTAGGAAACCACCATTACCAGCATGGGACTTGAACTTTGTGCTAGAAAAACTGACACTCCCTCCATTCGAACCAGCAGCAACAGCAGATCTTCAACACCTATCCTGGAAAACTGCTTTCCTACTGGCAATTACCTCAGCAAGAAGGGTTTCGGAACTACAGGCCTTAATGGCAGTACAACCCTTCCTAATCTTCCATCAAGATAGAGTATCCATGAGAACTAATCCTACATTTATGCCTAAGGTGGTATCCAGAGTGTCTCTAAACCAGGCAATCCACCTACCTACCTTCTTTCCCAATCCACAGAACAGGGGGGAAAGACTGCTGCATACCTTGGATGTACATAGACAGTTACGCTACTACCTGGACAGAACCAAGGGCAATAGAAAAACTGACCAGCTTCTAGTAGCCTATGCAACAGGAAGGGAAGGAAAAGCAATCTCCAAACAGACAATCTCCAAGTGGATAGGAAATTGCATAAGATTCTGTTACTCCTACCATGGAAAGCCAATTCCACAGAACATAAGACCTCACTCTACAAGGGCTACAGCCACTACCACAGCTTTCTTACGAGGAGTGGCTACCAAGGACATTATTGAGGCGGCTACTTGGACCTCCGTGCATACATTTGCCAAGCATTATAACTTACCTCTATACTCTAGATCCCGAGCAGGGTTTGCCACTGCTGTACTGCAAGGGATCCTAACTACGCCATAATTCTATTTCCTCCTCCCCTAGTTTGGCTATGGTATTCTACCCATTTGTTATGACTGCAGATACATCCTTGAAGGACATAGTACAGTTTTGTACCTACCATAAATGTGGATGTCCGAACAGGATAGCATCTGCAGTCAGGATTACCCACCCTCCTTCCCCTCTGTGGTACTCCTAGGGTATTTACCCTCCTAATAGCTAGCTGGGGGGGATCTCTTATGGTGTATTTGTTTGTATATATGTACATACATGCTTATTTTTTGTGTTTGCCTTCTACTTTTTTGGAAACATTGGCATTCATCCAAAATTTAGCTCTCCAAGAGGGCAACTGGCATCTGGGGCAAGAAACACTGAGGGAAATGGCGTCGGCTGATGCCTTTATACCCGAAGACCAGCAGAGATGACGTCGGGTGAAGTGCGACACCAGCCGAGGCCAGACCCAGACTTTGGAATCCGGCCGACCGAAGGGCTGCCTGACGACAGGACAACCCATTTGTTATGACTGCAGATGCTATCCTGTTCGGACATCTACATTTATGGTAGGTACAAAACTGTACTTTTCTCCTTTTACATTTTTTATTTCTCTCATTCTACTACTGTCTTCCAATACTAATCTGCTTAAGTAATTTGATACTGCTTTTTTTCCATGTAAAAAAAATCTTTGCTTAGATAACAGTTTTTGTATTTTTTTTCTTGATCTCTAATATAATTTTTTTTCTTTGCCAGAGTGCTTTTGTTCGTTACGTTCTAAGTCTTGCAAAACATTGTTATGCTCTTTTATATTTTTCTTTCTCTACTTTTCTCACATATTGCCACTGTAAAAAAAAATACATTTTCCTTAAATATCATCCATCTTTCAGACCAATTTTTGTAAGATGTCCTCATAGTAGTATGATCTTTCCATAACTGCATTACTTTTCTGCATTTTCTTACTGTCTTTAACTAATTCCACCTAAAACGCCAATTTGTTAGCGTTTCTGTGATTTAAAAAGTGTGTTTTTGCTACATATTGTACTTATTTGTTGCCTGCACTTGAACTAAGTTGTTTTTGTGTTTAAATAATCTGTTTAACTGTTGTAGGCTACACACTAAAGTGCGAGTGCCATTTCTGTGCATTTAAGGTGCTTTTTTGATTGTATCTGCTTTATTTTCTGGAAAAAAAAAAAACAAAAAATAAAATACTTGTTTCCCGCCTTTCTGAACTAGTATAATCCAGTTTTCAGATTATTGCTGAATTCAGGGCTGTGTTACAAGTTTCTGTGTTGCCCATACTTTACTTGGCTAGAGGGAATGTTTCTCTGTTCATCTGTGAGAGAGGGGAGCTTTGAGCAGCCTATCTGTCCCTGGAAGAGTGGTTTCAGCCCATAAGTTAGTAGTTTATTGGCCATTTTGGGCTAATTACTATCTCTTTCATTTCCCTGCTATAAAAACCACATTTGCTAAGTTTTGCGCACCGGGCAGCGCCGGTTAGCTAGGGTTAAACTATTCCCGGCTCCACAAAGTGTACTCTTCAATTTTTACCTTGGAACTAGACAAACTTTCAACTTAAGCACTCAAACCATTCATTTCACAGCCCAACACTTGCTCAAAACTCATAGCAAGCACTAATTAACCCTAGCACTAGACCCCCCCTATACTGTCCAGAAGGACAAGGCTCTCTATTCGTCCCTATCAGCCAGTCAGTAAAACAGCTCACTTTATGTATTCAGGCATGTCCAAAGGACAGTTTCAGGTGTACTCTTCAGTCCAGTTGGTGAATCTGGGCATTTTGAGGCAATGTTACAACTGCCTCTTGTACACAGACAACCCTCTCCTCCTACCACCAAACACTAATATATGCAAGAGTTGCAATTATACAGCCAAACTGGAGGCAAAGCTCTCTCAACCCAAGACTGGAACTGACAGTCAAGAGGAGAAGGGAGATACTTGCAACACACCACCAGTCTCACATAGACTTATTAAACCAACACCGGCAAATAACACACATAAATACACGAAAACATACTCGGAGGCTCTAAATAAAAATCTGCAAAAGCAACAGAGACCTCCAAAGCAGGCATCCAAGCAACCTCCACACCCCATCACAAACCATGAAACACATACTTCACATAATCAGTGTGCCATGCAATCACAGCCCTTAAGGCAAAATAACGTACCCAACACACTAGTAATAGGCGACTCTATAGTCAGGCACACTGATGTCCCACTAACTAGGCTGGACAAAGGCGAAGGTTACAGTTAGTTGCCTGTCGGGCGCCAGGATCTGCCACATAACACATGCACTCAGGTTGCTCCAGAACAAGTACAAATATGACTCTGTCATTGTCCATGTTGTTGTGAATGACCTGAGACGTACCTCCCTAGACTATATGAAAAGAGACATGGAAGAGCTCTCTGATCACGTAGCCCAGGCCGGTATGATCCTGACGCTGAGTAGCATCTTGCCCTCACCAAGAATGATGCCACAGTATAAAGAAAAAATGATAAATTTCAACAATTGGCTAAGTTTCTGGTGTCATTCAAAGGGGATCCAGTATCTGTTCACCTGGGATGACATGCTTGAAAAGCCACGTTGCTTCGCAAGAGATGGCTTGCACCTGTCACCCTTAGGCTTTCGAATACTGGCCAAGGCTTTTGCCTCCCCCATAGTGCCATTTTTAGTCAAGGCTCAAAAGACAAATCCACCACCGTAACTAGCACAAGTAACCAAAAACTGAGGGTAATGCTACTCAACGACAGAAGTCTAAACCTCAAAATGCTTGCACTCGAGGCACTCCTCAGTATGGAGAACATCGAAATCTGTGCACTAACAGAAACCTGGTTTAAGGCTCCAGAAAGCACCCCAGCACTACCAGGCTATAACTCATACCATACTTTTCGGCCACAGAACCTGGACTGAAATACAAAAGGCGAGGGTGTATCCATATCCATCAAGGATACCCACACCTCCAGGTTAGTGGCGCAGCACTATGCCTCAGAGATCATCCATGTGCAACTAACAACGGGCAAAACTGCATTTCAAATTGTAGCTTGCTACAGATCACCCACCATGACCCAGGACCCCCATTCCGCATTTCTGGAGACACTTGGAAAATATGAAGGTCCTACCAAACATCCTAATATTGGGTGATTTCAATTACCAAACATTAACTGGGAGAACTACAAGTACTAACTCCCTTGCCCAATGCTTCCTAGAATTTATAAACTCGAATGCCCTGGATCAACTAGTCAACACCCCTACCAGAGGTGACAACATATTGGATCTGGTCATCACCAACAGTCGACCAGTGTTCCACACCGGAGATCAACCCCTCGCTGATTAGATCAGACCATAGACTAATCACTCTGGATATCCACATTCCACCCCCACCCCCAATCAAGGAAACCACCGTGAAAAACTTTTCGAAAGCAAACTTCACGTTACTTAAGACCAAGGTGGAAAGGTTCACAGCCCCCATGCTAAAGGACAATGCTGTCCAAGCTTCTGAATCCCTTGCAAAGGCACTCTATGAGCACCTGCAAGAATGCATGGATCATGCTATCCCAAGCAAAACCAAGACTCACTCCTCCATGAAAAGGAAACCAGTCTTGGGGACCCCTGCCATAAACAAACTGTACCATAGAAGGAGGAAACTAGTACAGAAAAAAGTAAAATCCCAAGAAGGAAAGACATCCCTGATCAGTATCAGCAAGAAACTATGATCCACTCATAAAATCATCCAAGGCTAGCTTCGAAAGAAAAATTGCCAACGACTCCAAAGATAACCACAAAGCGTTCTTTAGCTATGTCAAGAACCTAAGTGGAAAAACTCAGATCTGCTCTGAGTTAGTGCAAAATGGCACAAAATACACTGAACCGACTGATATTGCCAACATTCTGGCAGACAGGTTTAGTTCTAAATTCACCCCCCCTCTCACCCCCTAAAGGGCCCATAACCATACCAGACGAATGTAGAGCCCCAGCAACCACTGACACACAGGTTAAAACAGCCCTATCCAAAGCCAAAAACACAGCTTCAATGGGACTGGATGGTGTCCCAGCCTGTGTCTTACACCAGCTCCAAAATGAACTAACCTCTCACCTAAACACACTGTTCAAACTCAGCCTCTCTACAGGCTACGTACCCATAGAGTGGCGCACAGCAACAGTTATCCCTCTCCACAACAGACCCCAGGAACTATCGCCCTATAAGCCTGACTAGCCTGGTCTGCAAGGCTATGGAGTGCATCATCATGGAACTCATTAACAGAGACATTGGGAACCTCCAAACATTGGACCCTACCCAGTTTGTCTTTGCTAAGGGCAGATCATGCCTCCTAAACCTGGTGGACTTCTTTGAGACAGTCACCAAGGCTTTAGATGAGGGAAAGGAGGTCCACACAGCCTACTTAGACCTCGCAAAGGCTTTTGACGCCATTCCCCATTCTGGTATTGTAGACAAGCTCACCAGCCTGAACATAAACCCCTACGTCACGAGATAGGTTGCCAGTTGGCTCACGGATAGAACCCACACGGTGAGAGTTGCAGGCTCTAGGTCCGACTCTAAACCGGTTACAAGTGGCATCCCCCAGGGCTCAGTCCTGGGTCCCCTCCTGTTCGGTATATACTTCTCAGAGATACAGGCAAGCACAGGAGGACTATGGCTGACCAAGTTCGCAGACAACTGCAAACTGGGGGCCATAATTGACTCTCCGGCTGATACAGACATCCTCCAGAAGGGTCTCACTGAGATGGATACCAGGTGTCAAAATCATGGCTTCAAGCTAAATGCCAAAAAGTGCGTAGTCATCTTTTTTGGAAAAAACAAAGTACCCGCGAACTACCACATATGTGGTAGTCCCCTAAATACAGAAAATGTAATAAGGGATCTGGGGACCCAAGTTGATAGTAATCTCTCCTTTGATAATCATATTGCCAAGGTGGTTAGAAAATCCTTCTATGTGGCACACCTAATCACAAAAGGGTTCACATCTAGAACAAAAGAGGTTATTATGCCCCTCTACTCATCAGACCCTTCATAGAGTACAACGCCCCATTTGGGATGTACCTTACAAGACACCTGCAACAGCTGGAAAGACCACAGAAGTACCTCACCAAGAGGATTACTGGCCTCAAACAGATGCCCTATGCAGCCCGACTGAAGAAACTCCAGCTGTACTCAGTTGCATACCGCTTACTCAGAGGTGATCTCTGCCTGACATACAAAGCCATGCCAAACCCAGAATTGATGGACATGCTCTACCTAAAAAAAAAAAACAAATCCCCAAGAGCCACACGCTTTAGGGATCTAAACCTCACCACAACGGTAAATAGGACGTGCTGGAGGGATAGATTCATGTCCCAGAGACTCCCCATGCTTTGGAACAGGATTCCAATCTACATTAGGTAGAGCCCCTCACTAACACTCTTCAAGAGAAACCTTGACAAGTGGATGGGAAACAGAAAATTTACCCCGGGGATCACTGCAGTGGCTCTGCTGGACAGAGGCACAGGGAGCTAATGGCTCTACTGGACAGAGGCACATGGAAGTAATGTAAGGGGGTGATGAAAGTCGACACATTCTGGCTAGTCTTATAGATGCCCGCGGGCAGATAGCCTAGTACGAATCTATGAACTTCTTCATTACATGTTTTTTCATTTATCCTTTTTATTCCTTTGACTATTTTATATATTTCTTGTTATCCTTTATCTCTAGTCATATTTCAAGATGATCAGAAAATCCTGTTTCAAGTATAACATTTTATTTTATTACAGTAACTTACCAAATGCCCTTCTTTTCTACCAAAAAAAAAAGTTTTAGGTTGTCCCCAGTATTTTATGAACCCCCTACTCCTCTCCACGTTTGTCATGCTTGGTGTATGTATAATGTTTTCTCTTTCTATTTTTAACTACCTCCCATGCTCCTATAGCTAGACCTTACAATACTATAAATTAATCTATGTCAGTTCTATACATACCCATTTTGTAAGCCCATGATTTTTGTCATTGAAGTTTTAACTTGCCACA
This sequence comes from Protopterus annectens, assembly GCF_019279795.1. Classification (NCBI taxonomy): domain Eukaryota; kingdom Metazoa; phylum Chordata; order Ceratodontiformes; family Protopteridae; genus Protopterus; species Protopterus annectens. Next base: position 19,609,589 of record NC_056730.1, read on the forward strand.
TCTTGTATAACTTCTCACATTTTTATATCATTTCTTTTCTTTTTACACTTCTCTTAAATCACAGTAAAGTATCCTGTTAGTATGGTATTGATATGTATCACTACATAATCTAAAATTTGATTAAATAAGATTCCCCTTTCTTTACAAGCAGTATAAACATGTAATAATTCCATATACTTGTTCTTTCTGTTTTAAATCTGCAAAGGTTTATCTTCCCATTTTTGTTAAAGTTGCATCTAATATCTTCATTGTATTTTTACAGAATATGGCTATTTCAGAGCATCTCTCATTGCCCGAATTTTAGGTCATCTTTCCTACCCATAGTTTCTCTGTTTGCAATCTTTCTTCATTTGTTAAAAGTCTTGTGCCTTCTAATATAATTACATCTACATTGCATGTATTGCACCACTCCAAAATCCCTATTCTTCTTCCTATATTCTTAATACTATTCACGTTTACAGAAAGCACTCTAAAATTTTCATTTTCCCTATTCCTTAGATTCATGGTGTCATAGGTTCATAGCTGATTACTAGAATAGCTTTATTAATAGGCCATACTAAACCTAGCCATTTTCCCTCCCAAAGGTTAAGAATCAAGCACTGTACCTTGTGTCTGTGAGTCGAGCACTTTAACCATTATACCAACCCCAACCATAAGTTGAATATATTCTTTTTCATCCATTTCCTTTCTTTTTTGTCTTTTGTACTTTCCCTTTAAATTTTCTTTTTCTGCCTTTTACCTGTTTACCAATATAATTTCTTTTTCTTTTGCTGTCTTCCAATTTATGTATTCTTCATCACTTATTTCAGAGCCTTCTTTGTCCTCTGTATTTTTTCCGCATCTAATTTTTCTTCTATTTCTACTACTGCTATTTTTTTTTTCTCTCTGGTCATTTTCTTTTTTGCAATCCATCCATAAATGTCCAATTCTGTCACATTTATAATATTTCAATTCACATTTTTTGCTTCATGTCCCATTTCACCACAAGTATAACATTTTATTTTATTACAGTAACTTACCAAATGCCCTTCTTTTCTACCAAAAAAAAAAAGTTTTAGGTTGTCCACAGTATTTTATGAACCCCCTACTCCTCTCCACGTTTGTAATGCTTGGTGTATGTATAATGTTTTCTCTTTCTATTTTTAACACAGTATTACAATCCCATCTGCCAGTCCATAAATCCCTTTTATCATAAACCTTTGCAGTGTCCAGTACTTCTTAAAATAAAGTTTTCAAATGTCTTTTCAAAGTGTCTCTTCCCACCTCTGTTTGAAATTGTACATGAATTTTCTTTTTTGTTTCCCTGTTAAAATGCTTTTGTCTCCTAAAGATTTCATGGGTTACAGTCATCTTTTTTTTCCCATATTCTCCAAGAAAGTTTTCCATTGAAAAACAATCTCAAATATAATGTCACAAAATGTCTCTGTTAACAAGAGTAAATGCTCTGACCTTATGTGGTTTTACACCCAAAGGAGCTATTACATTGCCCCACACTTCATACTTGTTCATTTCTTTGTCTTCTTTACATTGAATCCTTACCATGAACTTCCATTTTTCATTTTTTTTTGCCCTTTTCTGCTACTGTCCTTTTGCCTACTTTCTCTGCTTATGTTTTCTTTTCTGTCTCACCACTGTTCCTCAGGATTGTCTCTGCATCCTCCTTTATTTTCTCTGTAATGTCCTGCCAGGAAATGTCTCCTTCATTTTCTGGCTCACTCTGCATCAGCATTTAAGTGAATCATCCCGCAACCTTCCTGACTGGAGGGTTATAATTATACATGTAAACTTTGCCGATTCACTTGCATTAAACAGGTTTCTTTGAAACATCTCCTCAGAATCCCACACTCCTTCTCCGGTCTCAACATTGGCTTTCTCCTCCATGTCTCTCACTACTCATTATCTCCTTCTGTCTTCACCTGCCTCCCTGTTTCTCTGGGCCACCTCTCTGCCTGGAATGGAAAGAGGAAGTGCTCATGCAAACAGGTTCCACTTGCAATGACGATGAGTAGGGGAAGTTCCTCAATACCCTGGCCAGATTTCCCCTAGAAGTATAAATACAATCGCAGGTCTCCACTGAAATGAGGCTATTAGCAGAGTAGGACTAACCTGGTCAACAAAGGATATATAAATCAATAAAAAATATCCAAACTCTGGTCGTCTTAGTCGGGGCTTTATCCAGCTATGCTACAAAAACTGGATTGTGACATTGATCATTAAGTATCAACCGCAGTGTCATAAGTCATCCTTGTGTACGTTACCTATGTTCATCATATTGATCTCTGATGCAGTAGTCTTGGCTATATGGGTTGTATCCTGCCAAGGATATAACAGCCAGCCAGCTTCAAAAACTTCAGAGCACCCACCACATGCCCAAACTCTCAAGTAGCTCGAGATGATCTGACTAAAGGACAAGTCTGAGTGCGAAGACCTACAGAGCTTTACTGGCACCAAAGAGTATTCAGCTCTTAGGCTTTCTAGGATCAACAGTCAGCTGGGCAAATAAGTTTCCTTTGGGTAAAAAATTTCTATTTTCTTAGTTTTGTTGATTTATTATTTTCCTCTTCAGGAAAGTTATTTTAAAGCTAGGAATGTTTTGTTAAAATGGACTACCTCAAGACTGGATTATACTTTTAAATGGAACACTGTTTTTTTCTGTCAGTTTAAACATAGTGTAAAGTAACTAAAAACACCTTTTCTGTGGAAAACTTGTTTATTTTTCTTTTGTGAGTCTGGAATAGTATTTTAAAGTGCTTTTTACTGATTTTTCTGTGTCAAAAAAAGTAACTTTTGTGGACTGGTATTGTTTACCGTCAGTTGCTACTTATCTTCCCTGGAAAAGAGGCACGATTTTTTTGGCTTGCCCATGAATCAGATTACTGATCACATAGCCCTTCTTCCAGCTGTAAAAAATAAAAATTTAAGCAGCCTTTGCTACCAGAGCAGTCTAGCAATTTGCCTCAGCCACAGGTGGGTGACTCTGCTGTTTCCATTTATTGTACTTCAGATCACTGATCTTTTACCCCTGATCCCTTTGGTGTAGCACCTAGAGCCACTATGGACCAAGGGTAAGCCACATCATCTTCAGCTGTTGAGGGTCTCCTCTATGGGCAATGAAAAGCCACTCTTTCCAGTCCTGTAAGAGAGACCGGAGAAGGTTTCCCTTTTGTGTTCAAATGCTGTGCCCATCCTTGTGCCAGCTGCTGCCATTAGTAACATGGTGGGCCACATTTTTCGTGTCAAAAAGAAGCAGAAACCCAAGCATGTATTTACTCCTCAAATTTCTTTGGATAGGAGTACTTTACTGGGTCTGACTCAGGGTTTAATTCAGGCTACTGATCTTTTTTTATAAAGTAGTTTCTAGTAAAGAATGAGGGATTCCTCGTTTCCTGAAGAGATTCAGGAGTCTGAACCTGAACAGGAAGATGCAGGGATGGATATGTTTTTTTCTTCCTTAGATTTCTGATTCAGACGTAGAGGAGAGCGCAGTTCTGATTCTCCTTTAGAAGGTTTCTCTTTCTCTGAGTCTATTGCTAGAATGTACCAGTGTTTTCAGTGGGAAAACACAGAGGTTTCTCATTCCCTCAGAAAATACTCCACATTGTTACAGAAGGATTTTCCAGAATCTGCATCCTTTTTTCCTGTTTTGTCTGCTTTAGACGATGTGTGTGTTCCTGCCAGCTGTTTTCTTGATAGTCAGTTGCCCCTTAAAAGATAGAAAATATGTATAAAGTTCCTCGGTCTTTTAAATTTTTATACACCATTCCAAAATCTGACCCAGATAGCAATTGTATATCTCATTGCTGCTAAGCACTAAGTTATTTCTAATCCTACTCTTTCTGATAAGTATGAGAAGTTGATAGTTGTGGGGAAAAAAGTGTATACTTATTCCTGTGAAAGTACAGTAGAGAGTCGATAATACGAACTAACTGGGACCTAAGGTAGTTCAGATAATCAAACTGTTCTGATAATCAAACATATAATTGAACTGGATAAAAAAATTATAAAATCTTGTTTATTCTACACACAGGGAATACTGTTTTCAAGCATTCAGAGATTCCAGTGGACAATAAAGAATATTTTTCATACATAAACACACACAACTGATATATATAACGTTTACATATTCAGACTTGATTTTTTCCTACCTGAAAACTTTGGAAGGCTGCATTAAGATAAATGATGTTTCCGATAATGGACTGTCTACTGTATGAGGAATATTTTAATTGCAGTTTCTTCTTATGAGGAAAAATCTGCATTAAATAACTTAGATGTTATGTGATCCTATCTCGCCTACATTCTGTACTGATGGGCTCGGAGCCGATCCCTCGGCTCCGACTCGGCACGCTATGCTATAGAGCGAGGCCTCTTATTGGCTGAGCTATTTCTTATCCCAGGATGCACCACCACTAATCCCCCAGATCTCGTTTGCCGCTTACAAGCTAAGACATGGTCTCAACTTGGCTGGGCTAAGTACTAATTTATTTAGACTTTTCCTGTCAGGAATTTCCTAGTTTTCAACCCAAAAGCTGTTTTAACAGCTATTTTTATAATCGTGTGTATTTGCTGATTCTGTTGAGAAAGTTGTTATTTTTTGTTAAGGGAAGGTGTCCGTTTTAGTTAGAGGGGCCTTCCCCTTTTGCTATTCTAGCGTTACTTGTGGCTAGCGTTTATTAGTGGGTCAAGTACCCGTTTTAGTTAGAGGGTCTTGACCCTCTCTTTCTGTGTTTTTTTCTTGTGCACTTGTTATTGTGTAAAAACTTTATATTTTGAACTTCTAGCTAGTTTTTCGTGTTATCTTAGATAACTGTGTTTTCTCTAGTCATGTCCAAAGAACATAAACCCTCCGGGTTTAAAAAATGCACGAGGTGTGGTTTTAAGATGTCCATAACGGACGACCACTCCTCGTCGTTTGCTTAGGCACCAAGCACCTACAAGAATCATGTAGCGTGTGTCACGCCTTTTCATCAAGGGTCCTCCAGGAGAGGAAAAACAAAATCCTTAAGGGGTTAATCAAGCCATCCTTCGAGGAAGCTTTATCTTCGTCACCCTCTCCTTCAAAAAAGAAGAAAGCGTCGGCTCCGACCAGTCAGTCGGAACCGACTGCCAAAAAACCTAGGCAGACTTCTCCATCGGCTCCACGGACTTCGGAGCCGAGGGTGGAACGGTCTGCCTCGATGCCTCCAGCCTCGACCCCTCTGGTTTCGGAGCCGAGGACGGGGGCATCGAGAGGCAGGTCACCTTCATCGGCTCCACTGATATTGGAGCCGATGAGGGTTACCGGCTCAGACTCTTCCCCTTCGGAGCCGAAGTCCTTATCGGCACCGATGGAAATTGCCTTGAAATCTCTCCTGGAGCCGATAGTGGTAGAATCCATTCGGAGCCGGTCCCCTAGTCCTTTGGAGCCGATGGAGAAATCGGTTCGGACCCGATCGATATCGTCCAGGTCATCCAAGATGTCTGATTCGGACATCGACAGGGTGCTCCTTAGACTCTTCCAGTCTCCGGTGTTCCAAAAGCTAGTTTCGGCTCCAGCCCATTCGGCTTCGGAGCCGATGGTCCACCTCCCTACTATGGTTCCTCCTCCAACAGCCTCGGCACCGTTGGTGCCGGTGCTGGTGGAACCGGTGGAGGTTTTAGGGTCGGGCCCGACCCTTACTCCAACTCCGGCTCTTGGGTCGGAGTTCAGTACACGGACTTCTTCCGTCGGCCCCGGGGGGGGATGCTTCGGGATTGATGTTTTCGGCCCCAAGTCTCCCTCTTGGTGCGTTGGCGGCGGGAGTGCCGTCTACTGTTATGGCCACGGAGGTGGGACCCTCCCAGGATTCTGGTGGTCCCGCCTTCAGGGCTATGAGGAGTGCGTTAGTCAAATCATCTTTGGCTACCTCCACGGTCTCCCCAGCTCCTTCCCTGCATACCGAGACTGGGTCTTTGGCAGTCCCCCTGTCCTTAGACAGTGGAGCCCCGGGGCCTGAGGTTACCCCCACTGGGGTTTCCCCCCCTCCTGGAGGTCCTTCTGAAGCCTCTTCGGAAGAACCCCCCAGGAAAAGATTGTGCAAGAGGAAGCACGTTGACTCCCCTGATGAGTCTCTTACATCAGACACTGATCTCGATGATGCAGAGGGGTCCCCTAAGTCGTCCTCGGATGATGTCTCTTTTGCAGACATCCTGGAAGCCCTTAAACAACGAGGCGGCTGGCAGTCCAAACCCCCTTCTGCTGATGAGTCGGTGTTCCTTAAGGCCTTCGGGGCTCAGCCCTCCGCCTCCTGGGTGTCTCCGCCCTTCGACGAGCTCTTGGATTTGATCTGTCGAAGGGCGTGGGAACACCCAGACTCTGTGGAACTGGTGCCTGCTCGTCCGAATAAGTTCCTCTCGGCACCCCCTGAAAAAGAATTTCTAACCAAAGATGTGGCTGTAGATGCTTTGGTGGTGGCATCTGCTACCCAGCAAGATGTAGCAGAGGCTTCGACATCCGTCCATCCTCCTAATAAGGAGTCTAGGAGCATGGATCGGTACAGAAAGCGCACCCTAAGTTCAGCGGCCTTTACATTAAGGTCCTTGAACTACCTTACGCACTTTACTAGATTTCAGAGGGATCTGATTAAAGAGCTTTCCGATACCCTCTTGGGTAACCTGCGTGAGGAGCTGGCCCAGACGGTTGGCTCTCAGCTGGCTACATTGTCGTCCATTTCAAACTCGTCCATGAGGCTCATTTCTTATGCGGCCGAATGGGCGAGTAGAGCGGCGGGTACAGGCATTGCTCTACGGAGACCAGCCTGGCTCCGCCTGTGTCATTTCATGGGAGGCCTTTAAGTCTTCCTTTGCCGGCCTTTGATGGGTCCTCCCTGTTTGGACCCAAGGTAAAGGACACACTGACCGCTGCGAACAGGAGGGTAAGACTCTGACTGCCGTGGGGCATGATTTTCCACTCCCTTCGGCCTTATCCCAAGGCTAAAGAGGAGGGAAAATGTGGTTCCGTAGATCTCAGAAGCCTTACCCCTCTCAGCAGGATGATCCCCATTCCAGAGGCAGGGGAGGGGGAAATTCTTCCGGAAGACGCCGTCCCAGAGGCGGCAGAGGCCCTCGCAACACTGGGGACCGCGAGTCCTTTCGTGGCTCTTCAGCCTTTCACAGTCCCTGAGGGATTGCCCGACTGTGCAGTTCCGGAGCCAGTCGGGGGTCGTTTTACGAAGCACCTGAAAGCCTGGGAAGGTATCACTCAGGACCGATGGGTGCTTCGAATTATCGCCGGAGGTTACACCATCCCTTTCTCTCACTCCCCACCTCAGTCCAAAAAAATCCCGGACCCGCCACCCAGTCAACGGGATACTGCAGCCTCAGAAGTTTCAAAGCTGCTGCAAAAAGGAGTCATCTTTTTGGTGCCAAAAAAGACCAGGGACTTGAGGCCCATTTTGGACCTCAGCATTCTAAACCGTTCAGTCAGAAAGTCCAAGTTCCGAATGGTCACCCTACAAACCATTCTCCCATTGCTGGAGAAAGGTGTTTGGATGTGCTCCATAGATCTCAAGGATGCTTATTACCATATCATGGTACATCAAGCGTCCAGGAGACATCTGCGCTTCAGCCTAGGAGGCAGTCATTTTCAGTTCAGCTGCGCTGCCTTTGGTCTCACCACAGCCCCAGGGTGTTCACCAAGTGCTTGGGAGTCGTGCCTGCTCACCTGAGAACTCTAGGATTTCAGGTGTTTCCGTATCTAGACGACTGGCTCCTAACTGCCACCTCCAAGCATCTACTACTGCGGAGCCTACAAGCCACTATATCACTGGGCAATTCCCTTGGAATCACCTTCAATTGGCCAAAGTCTGTGTTGCTGCCATCTCAACGAATAAGATTCATAGGGGTAGAGATAGACTCAAACCAAATGCGGGTCTATCTACCTACAGACAGAATTCAAACTATACAGACTCAGGTTCGAGCCTTACTTCCCAGGTCCAAAGCCCCAGCCAGAATGGTCCTGCAGCTATTGGGATCCATGTCCGCCACGGTTCTTCTAGTCCCCTTGGCAAGGTTGCACATGAGAATTCTCCAGTGGCTTCTTTCAGCTCAGTGGTCCTTTCAGGAACTCCCTCTCAGTCACCTCATATGGATCACGGAAACATGCAAACGGGACCTTCGCTGGTGGCTAGTGCCCTCCAGTTTGGATCAGGGACGACCCTTTGTTCCACCTCCTCCTCCTGCGGCCACTTTGACCACGGACGCCTCCCAGATGGGGTGGGGGGGGCATTCCCTGGGCAGGTCAGTCCAAGGCAAATGGCACCCAGAAGAGACCCTACTTCACATCAACATCCTAGAAATGAGGGCGGTGCTTCTGTCCCTCCAAGCCCTTCACGATTACCTCCCTCAGGGCGTAATTGCCGTTCACTCAGACAACATGTCAGTTGTCTGGTACCTGAACAAACAGGGAGGGACCAGATCCTATCCTCTTTGCAGAGAGGCCATGAGAGTCTGGGAATGGGCAGTCTCGACCGAGCGCTTTCTAGTGGCTACTCATATCCCGGCAAGTCCAATGTGATAGCCGACAGACTGAGCAGAACCATCCTCTCTCCTCACGAATGGTCTCTGAACATGACAGTTGCAAGTCAGATTTTCAGCAGATGGGGAGTTCCGTGTTGCGACCTCTTCGACTCCACTAAATGCAGTGCAAAAATTCTTCTCCTAACCCGGCACCGGGAAGAGCCCCATGGACGCACTAGCCTGTCCTTGGCCCACCGGCTTGCTTTATGCCTTCCCCCCAGTTCCTCTCCTTCCCAGGGTGATCCAAAAGGCATCTCTCTTGGGAGCAAAATGATCTTAGTTGCTCCTTACTGGCCTCGTCAAGTATGGTTTCCCTATCTTCGAAATATGCTCTGGAAGGTCCATGGTTCCTGGATCAGATCCCAGACCTTTTGGTTCATCAGTCGGGACCATTCCACCAGTCCCTGCACACCTTAAAATTGACGGCTTGGCTCCTCCTCTTCCGACTATAGTCAGGAGTCATACATTGGATCCAGAGGTTGTACACATATTATCTTGACCCATAAGTCTGCTACTAAGAAACTGTATTCTAGCAAATGGAAAAGATTTGCTATTTGGGCTCAACTCCAGGGCCTGGATCCCATCTCTATTCCCGTGGCAGAAGTACTAAAATGTTTAACTTCTCTTTTCAATCAAGGCTCTTCAGTCTCTACCATCAAGGTCCAATTGGCAGCGATTTCCAATTTTCACGAATCTATAAACCCACCTTTAATGAGCAACAGATTGTGTAAGACCTTCTTGAAAGGTGCTGCTCTGTTAAGACCTCCGATTTCTCATCCTGCACCTCCATGGGATCTCGATGTGGTGTTACGCCTTAACTTCCTCCCCCTTTGAACCGGCAGCTACATGTGATCTAAAATTTCTATCATGGAAGACTGCTTTTCTGGTGGCGATTACTTCTGCCAGAAGAGTTTCAGAGCTTCAAGCTTTGTCAGTAAAACCCCCGTACTTGGTTTTTCACAAAGACAGAGTATCTCTCAGGCCAAATCCTTCCTTTGTCCCTAAAGTTTGTTCCAGTTTCTGCTTACAACAATCGTTAGAACTTCCAGTCTTTTTTCCCAAAATATTCTAACAAAGCGGAATTCATATTCCACACACTAGATGTCCACAGGCAGTTGCGTTTTTATTTAGACAGGACCAAACAAACAAGGAAAACAGATCAGTTGTTTGTATCCTTTGCAGACAATAGATTGGGCAAAGCTGTCACAAAGGTCACTATTGCCAAATGGATCAGGGACTGTATTACTCAAGCTTATTCTTATTCTAACAAAGAGCTTACCACCTCTGTCAAAGCTCATTCTACAAGGGCTATGGCTACTTCGATAGCATTTCGTTCTAAGCTTGCCATTAGTGACATTTGTGCTGTGGCTACATGGTCTTCCCCGCACACTTTCATTTCCCACTACAAATTGGATGTGGCATCTAGAGGACGAGCTTCATTTGGTTCCACAGTGCTCAGGAGTGTTTTCCAATGAGCCACCCGGGATTTAGGTGCTAGGGACGTTGTCCCATCAGTACAGAATGTAGGCGAGATAGGATCACATAGCATCTTTTAGTTATGTACTCACCATAACTTTAGATGTTTGGGATCCATCTCACATTCCTAATAACCCACCCTCCTTCCCCCTTCCTTGGAGATCTGAGGATATCAGAAGGTCCGAATCCTGTTGTTTCATCTTGAAACATCTAACAATGTTATATAAACAAGTTGTGCATGTGTGCATGAATGCGGACAAACAAGATCTGGGGGATTAGTGGTGGTGCATCCTGGGATAAGAAATAGCTCAGCCAATAAGAGGCCTCGCTCTATAGCATAGCGTGCCGAGTCGAAGCCGAGGGATCGGCTCCGAGCCCATCAGTATAGAATGTAGGCGAGATGGATCCCAAACATCTAAAGTTATGGTGAGTACATAACTAAAAGTTTCTTCTGTTGCACAGATCACTATTCACTAACTGCAGCGTGTGTGCCTGACTCTGTTGCTAATTCTTCCAGGGCTATGGCCACTGATTCTGCTTTGAGGAGGTTTCAACGGCTGTATTCTCAGAAGTATTTTTACAGTTTTAGTGTTTGGCCCATCTACTGCAGAGATGATAAAAAAGTGTGAAAGGAGCAAGGTGATCCAAGAAATCTAATTTTTTTCAGCCCTCCTTTACCACATTTTGCAGGGGACTTTTTTATCTCTCCATCCAGTTTTTGCCAAAAAGTAAATACAAACATAAATATATAAAATTAAAAAAAAAACACAGAATAAACAGTTTCAACAAAATCCAAGTAAACTGACATTTAAGAAGAAATGGCAAAAGAGTTCCAAAAAGAAGTTCCGAACATCCCAAAACCAAGAACAGTCTAACAAGTCTGAATGACTGTTCAAGAGACCTTGTGACCCCCCTCACCCTGGCCGCTTTTTTCTTCCAGTAGGTCTGAATCTCCATTTTTGTCCATTCCTCATCCTCCAGATAAGACTTTTTTTGTTTCCACCTGTTCTTCATCACATAATAGAACCAATTCCCCCTTCCCAAGTGGGGAAGAAGTTTTATTCAGAGATGTTCTTAGTGCCAAAGAGAGAAAATACTTGAAGACCAGTTGTGGATCTTTTTTCCCTAAACCTGTTCAGGTCAGTACCCAAATTCAAAATGTCACTTCACAACATGTTACCTCCTCTTCCTCTTTCTAGTTTCCTGGCAACATTAGAATTAAAAAATGTTTACCGTCACATCCCTGTTCATGCAGACATGAGTCATTTCTTAAGGTTTTGTGTGTCTGGATAACATTATCAGTTATCTGTCTTACCCTTTGGAGTATCCGCTGCACCAAGAGTGCTCACAGTGTCAAGCTCCACTTATAGCTCTTTGCAGGCTACATGGTATCCACTTTTTTCCCATATTTAGATGACTTGCTTATCTTTGCAGAGTTATTTTCAAAGTGTCAGGAATCTCGCGCTCGCTGTCTCTCTCTGTCTCAAGTGCAAGGTCTCTTACAGAAGCTGGGATTCCAAGGGAACATTCAGAAATCTTTCTTGACTGTTTCACACAGGACTGTCAGTTCAAAGAGTTTTTCTTCCACAGAAAACAGTAGATCTTTGTTTAGACCTGTTTCTAAAGTTTTCCACTCTGACTTTGGTCAGTGTGAGGGAATATCTCAGGAGTCTGCGTCTCATGTCATCTGTGATTCTCATGATAGTCCTGGCAAGACTCCGTATGAGAAAGATACTGTGATCTAGCAGCAATACGCTTTATCTTTTCAAATCTCAGTGCTGAGTTTTGTCAGAAATCTTTTGGTGGAGAAAACATATGTCCTTAAATCCAGGTCTCCCCTTCTCCCTCCTTGTTCCAAAACAGTCAGTCACCACAAATGCTTTGAACTTTGCTTTGGGAGCAGTTTCAGGAGAGATAAAAGTACAGGGGGTATGGGACACCAAGGGCAGATGCAGGCACATAGACATCAATAAGGTGCTTGCCCTGCTCAAGGCACTCCATTATCTTTGGTCCCCGGGACCTTTTCAAGAGGTTGCAGACAATACCACAGTCGTGTGGTACTTCTGCAAACAAAGGGTAACCAGGTTGTACCCCCCCCCCCCCTTTGCTGACTAGCCATTTTAGGTAGGGATTTAGCTTCACAGCACATTCTGACTGTACAGACATCCTACATTCAGTCACAGCAAAATTGAGAGATAGACAAGCTTAGTAAGACCAGGATGGACCCTCACAAATGGAAACTAGTTCAGGGTTTTCTTCAGGATTGACCCATCTGTGGGGTAAACCTCTTTGCCTCCTTCCTGAAAAATCATCTGGCAAGAGATTCTCTTCCAGGACTCCATGTAATAAGGACTGCAAGACAAATGCATTTTCTTTTCCTTGGACAGGAATGCACCTGTATGCTTTTTCACCCTTTCCACTAATATCAAGGGTTCTTCTGAAGATTCAGAAGGAATCCCTCAAGATCATTGTGGTAACTCCATTCTGGCCTAGGCAACATGGTTCTCCCTCCTTTTGGAAATGGCCAGGGGCACTTACCACAAGTTTCCTCATAGACTTGATCTACTTACACAAGAACAGGTGTGTTAGATACAGCCCAACATCAGTCATCTTCAGTTGATTGCCTGGATGATAGGGTCTTAATTTCTTTTAGGCCCCTGTTTACCCAGGACATGCAGCAGGTACTGATGAAGACAAGAAAGCCTACTACTAGAAAATAATATATTAGCAAATGGAAAAGGTTTTCTAGTTGATGCCCAACAACATAACCAGCACACATTCAGGGCTAGTTGTTTTCTGTTGATGATCTTCGTGTTTCACTGTTGCAGTCATAACTGTAGGGTGCTCCTGCCGGCAGGCAGCCCGAGGTCGGCCAGAATCCCAAAGTCTGGGTCCGGCGTCGGCTGTATAAGCTAGTATCCTGGCGTCAGCGCCTTGGTACATAGCCCTCAGCCGACGCCATCTTCTCCAGTCTTTCTTGCCGTGCGGTGGAAAGCAGCTCGCAAAACGTTGGTTGGCGATTTTCGAACAGCGCATTTGGTTGTTGTCGGTCCGAAGTTCTTACTTCTCTTCTCAAAGCTAAGTACCCCGTTGGGGAATCTTTTTCTTGTTCCTCCGATGTCAGAAAAAGTTAATAATTGTATAGCGTGTGGGAAACAAATACCTCATAAAGATTTCCACTCTTACTGTCTACCTTGCTTAGGCCCTGACCACGACGTCTCTTGTTGTCGGTTCTGTGCCAGGTTCAACTCTCGTGCTATCAAGCGCAGGTACGATTGGGCTTTAAATTACTTTGGCAGACGCTTCAATTACAGAATGTCGTCGGACACTACCGGAGTTCAAAAGAAGCGCAAAGACAAAGACAGGCCTCCGAGGTCCAAACAGGACTTTTTACAGCTGGAGCCAGCGTCCGGTTCGGCTGTCGTCAGTGGCGCTTTTGCAGCCCCTGTCGTCCGCCACTTCTGAACTGATGGCGTCGGACTCCCATGAGCCATCAAGGCCCAATATTTTAACTGCTGCAGGACCTTGACGTCGCTCCTTCAGATGGGTCCGGAACCGCTGTGCAGGTACCGGCTTCTGAGGGGTTTTCAGGCCTACTCATATCACTATTTCAAAGGCAAAGGCAAAGACAAAGACTCCTACTAAGTCTAAAGTTTCAGCTCAAGCTGCTTCTGAATCCACTCCCAAGACACAAAACAATTATTGAGGATGGCTGAAGATTTGCTTACAATGATTAGGGGTTCTCACCCCTCCTGAAAAGGCCTCGACAGGATGTTACTCTGGATTCCTCTGACCAGGCTTCTGTATCTTCTGTTTCTTCCTCTGATCAGGACTACTGCTTTCCCCCTTATGAGGATTCGGATGCTGAGGATTCTTTGCCCTCGGCCTCCGCCTGAGGATTTTTCTTTGGGGAAACCTTGCATGAGATGACGGAACATTTTCATTGGGAAGGACAGGAATATTCTGCTTCCAAAAAGAGGCTTAGAGAATTTCTTCTTCTTCCTCAGCATAGGCCTTTAGCTATCCCTCCTGTCTTGGACATTGTAGATGATGCTTTTCTGAGGCTAATTTGAATCCTGATTCCATGCCTCCTGCTCCTTCTAAGCCTGATAGATTTTATAGGGTTCCTGACTCTCATTTATTTTTATTTAAAACCCTTCTGCAGATCCTGAAACTATTTCTCAGGGCTCTAAGGCTGCTAAGGTTGCTACTTCTAAAATCCTATTCCCTCTGAGAAGGATTCTCGTGCTTTAGACAGGTGGGGTAAAGGTATATACTTCTGCTACCCTGTCTGTAAGGGCTTTAAATTGCCAGTTTCATATGTTTAAATATCAGCAATTTCTTTTGTCTGTTTTAAAGCAAAAGCTTGCTTCCCATCCTTCTTGTGCAGAGGATAAGGAACTTCAGGATGTTTTGCATGCTACTGAACAGGTTAACAAGCATAGCTTACATTGTGGTTTTGATGCTTTGGATGCTTCTTGCAGAGCTGCTGCCTCTGGTACTGTGATTAGGAGACATGCCTGGCTTGAACAAAGTTTACCTGAACAGGTTAAGGCTAAGTTATTAGATGCCCCTGTTCAACAAGATGTTCTTTTGGTTCTAAGGCTGAGGAAGTTATTAAAAGATGGAAGAAAAGGCAAAATCCATGCAGACTGTAAAGATTTCTTGCAGGTTCAGCCTCCTAGATTTTCCAGGAATTGGCCCTCTAAAATTGGTCCTTTCCCACGTCTGACAGGCCTCAAAGGGGAAGATATAGGCGCTCAGAGGTCGTGGTCAAGGCCAGACCTCTTACAGATCTAGACAATGGACTGCTTCTTCACCTAGAAGGGAGAAGACAGATCCCAATCTCAAAGAAAGCAAACTCAATGACTCTCTCGGTTGGGCTTCAGGACCCCTTCACCTGGATGCCCCTCTCGGAGGAAAACTGTCTCTTTTTTTACAGAAATTGGACTCATATTACCCAGGACAGATGGGTATTGGACGTGATTTTAAAAGGTTACAAGTTCCACTTTCACACTTTGCCAAGGACTCACGGTTGGCCAGATCTGCCAAAACTTCAATGGTCAGAGGCCTTAACTCAAGTGGATGCTCTTCTGGCCATGAGAGCCATAGAGCCTGTTCCACTCTCAGAAATGGGAAAAGGGTTTTATTCAAGGCTGTTTCTGGTTCCCAGAAAACAAAACTCATGGAGACCTATTCTGGACCTTTCTATGTTAAACACCTTTTTGGAAATTCCAAAGTTCAAAATGCTTACTCTACAACAGCTAATTCCAATGCTCTCTCAGGACGCCTGGATGGTGACATTGGACTTAAAGGAAGTCTATTTGCATATCCCTATCAGACAAGAGCAGGAAATTCCTCAGGTTCAAGGCAGGTTCGAGGCACTTTCAATTCTCTGTTCTGCCCTTTGGTTTATCTACTGCGCCCAGAGTCTTCACCAAGTGCCTGGCACCAGTAGTGGCTTACTGCAGACTTCAGGGGATCCAGATTTGCCCCTATTTGGACGACTGCCTTATTCAGGCAGACAGCAAAGATCTTCTGCTTCAACATCTGGACTTTGTTTAACGTCTTCTCCTACTACTGGGATTCTCAGTGAACATAAAAAAGTCACATTTGATCCCTTCTCAACAAATGGTATTCTTGGGAGCCCTCTTAAATACAACCTTACAAAGGGCCTACCTCACTCAAGAAAAACAAACTCAGCTGGCTTCTACTTTCAACACCTTGGCAACTCTATCTCAGCTCACTGCAAGGAAATTCCTGCAGGCTCTGGCCTACATGGCTTCCTGCATTCTATTGATTCCAAACGCAAGGCTTCATATGAGAAAGCTTCAATGGTATCTGAAAAGTGTATGGTCACAGCATTACCACAATCTGGATATTCTGATTCCTCTGATCCCCTGCCTCCAGAAGGAGTTCCTCTGGTGGTCCAGGGCTTGCACTTTAAACGAAGGAAAACCTTTTCGTCTCCCCCAACCTACTCAAATCCTAACCACGGACGCCTCGGATTATGCTTGGGGAGCACACTTTCTAGACAATTGCCAGCAGGGAACCTGGACAAAGGACCATCTTCGCTGGCACATCAATCTGAAGGAAATGTTGGCAGTACAAAATGCCCTTTTAGCCTTCGAAAACCTTTTACAACCAGGGCCTCTGCTAATTCGCACAGACAACACCACGGTCATGTGGTACATCAACAAGCAGAGGTTTCTCATTCATACCCCCTTTGCAGACTAGCTATGGGTTTGTGGGACACAGCTCTCAATTTGAATCTGCATCTCCAGGCTCAATTCATTCCAGGGAAACAGAATCTCTTAGCAGACAGCCTGAGCAGAAACATTTCAGATCCTCACGAATGGATGCTAGACACCAACTTGTTCAAAAGGATTACTGCAGTTTGGGGATGTCCCCAGATAGATCTGTTTGCATCCCATCTCAATCATCAGCTGCCTCGCTTTTGCACCAGGTCCTTCCGCAAAACAGCATGGAGAGTGGATGCCCTGTCCTTCAGCTGGAGAAGCCTTTCAGCATATGCCTTCCCTCCTCTTCCTCTACTGCCTCGGGTACTACTGAAGATAAAACAGGACAAGCCAAAGTTCCTCATCTTGATTGCTCCAAATTGGCCTCGACAGTTTTGGTATCCAACCTTAAAACTGCTGTTCTCGGGCCTCCTTGGATTCTCCACTGAACCCTTCTTCTGTCCCAGCATCAGGGTCAGTTACTACATTCCAATCTCAAGACCCTTTGCCTGGCAGCTTGGCTCTTCAAAGGAATTTGATTTCTTCTAGTCTTCCCAAACAAGTGTTGGATGTTCTTTTGGAAGCTAGACGGCCTAGCACTAGGAAATCCTATGCCTCTAAATGGAAGAGGTTTTCTATTTGGATGCAGGACCGAGGCTCTGATCCTCAGGTTCCTGATCTCTCCTCTATTTTGCTTTACCTTTCAGAACTTTTATCCAAAGGACTTTCCTTTTCTTCCATTAAGATACATGCTTCTGCTATCTCTGTGCATTACAGTTCTGATCCTCCTGTTTTTTCACATCCTTTGGTGAAGCAGTTCTTGAGAGGGGCTAAAAATTTGCGGCCTCCAAGGACTCCTCCTGTCCCTGCCTGGGATCTTAATTGTGTCTTAGAAAAACTTACTTTGCCTCCTTTTGAGCCTGCTGCATCTTCAGATATTAAGTTTCTATCCTGGAAGACTGTTCTTTTGCTAGCATTGACCTCTGCCAGAAGGGTCTCAGAGTTGCAAGCTCTCATGGCTGTGGAACCATACCTTATTTTCCATCAGGACAGAGTATCCTTGAGGACCAATCCTACTTTCATGCCTAAGGTGATTTCGAAAGTGGCTTTAAATCAGACAATTCACCTTCCTACTTTCTTTCCAAATCCTCAAAATAAAGGGGAAAGGATTCTGCATTCATTGGATGTGCACAGACAATTACGATTTTACTTGGACAAGACTAAAGATTTCAGAAAGTCTAACCAATTGTTTGTTTCCTTTGCTTCCAGTTCTCTTGGAAAACCTATTTCTAAACAAACTATTTCCAAATGGATTGCTTATGGAATCAGATTTTGTTACACTCATCATGGGAAACAGTTTCCAGGGACCATTAGAAGTCATTCTACTAGAGCAGCTGCTACTTCTACAGCTTTCCTCAGAGGAGTCCCTACCAAGGATATCTTGGAAGCTGCCACTTGGAGTTCTGTGCATACTTTTTCCAAGCACTACAATCTCCCCTTGTTTTCTAAGTCTAGGGCAGGCTTTGCCTCTGCTGTCTTGCAGGGTATTCTTGCCTGCCCTTCTTCTATCTAAAGCCTCCTCCCCTCTACACTGCTTTGGGATTCCACCCTACAGTTATGACTGCAACAGTGAAACACGAAGAACATAGTACAGTTGTGTACACCTACCATAAATGTAGATGTTCGAGTGTCTTCACTGTTGCAGTCGGGTTTCCCTCCCTCCTATCCCCTCTTTCTCTTATTTGTGGTGTATTTGTGTTTCCTTGTTGGATTCATTTTTGATTTGTTGGGGACTTCTGACATCTAGGGCAAGAAAGGCTGGAGAAGATGGCGTCAGCTGAGGGCTATGTACCAAAGTACTGGCGTCAGGATACTAGCTTATACAGCCGACGCCGGACCCAGACTTTGGGATTCTGGCCGACCTCGGGCTGCCTGCCGGCAGGAGCACCCTACAGTTATGACTGCAACAGTGAAGACACTCGAACATCTACATTTATGGTAGGTGTACACAACTGTACTTTTACAATATTTATAGGTTGGTACTAGGCTATTGGCCCTAGGGCCTATACAAGCCTAGCCGTAACAATTCCCTGGTTGTTTCTTCCGACAATATTTACTTCCTTGGACCCCTGTCTAGTAAGGCGACTGTTGTGATCCCCGGGGTGAATTTCCTATCTCCCATCCAGTCGTCAAGGTTCCTTTTGAAGAGGGCCAAAGAGGCACTCTGACATGTATGGGCAGTCTATTCCAGAGTCTGGGGAGTCTTTGGGTCAGGAACCTATCCCTCCAGCATGTTTTGTTCATTGTGATGACAAGGTTTAGATCCTTGGAGCGTGTAGCTCTGAGGGATTGTGATTTCTTTAAGTATAGCATGTCCAACAGCTCTGGGTTTGACATGGCCTTGTATGTTAAGCAGAGATTGCCTCTGAATCGACGATATGCGACAGAGTATAGCTGGAGTTTTTTACATGGTCAGCATAGGGCATCTGCTTTAGGCCTGTGATTCTTTTAGTGAGGTATTTCTGCAGCCTTTCCAGTTGTTGCAGACGTCTTGAGAGGTACATACCAAACAGGGCATTGTACTCTATAATGGGATGAGTACAGTGGGACAATGGCCTCCTTTTTTCTAAATGAAAAGCCCTTAGTGATGAGGTGTGCCACATAGAAGGATTTCCTAGCTGTTGTGGCAATGTGGTTATCGAAGGTGAGACCACTGTCCACCTGTGTCCCTCAGTCTCTTATCACACTTTCGGTGTTTAGTGTACTGCAACCTATGTGGTAATTCACAGGTACATGTTTTTTCCAAAGGGGATAACTATATGTTTCTTGGCATTGAGCTTGAGCCCATGGCTCTGGCACAAAGCATCTGTTTCTGTAAGGCCCTTTTGTAGAATTTCCACATCATTTGGGTGTAATGGCTCCCAGTTTGCAGTCATCTGCAAACTTTGTTAGCCAGAGTCCCTTAGTGTTGGCCTGTATTTCAGAGAAGTAGATGCCAAACAAGAGTGGTCCCAGGAATGAACCCTGAGATACTCCACTTGTCACTTGCCCGGAGCTGGATTTGGAGTTGGCTACTTTTACAGTGTGGGTTCTGTCAGTAAGCCAGTTGGCAACCCATCATGTGATGTAGGGATTAATGCCCAGCTTAACAAGTTTATCTATGATTCCAGAATGGGGGGGTGGTGTCGAAGGCCTTGGCGTGGTCCAAATAGGCTGTGTGGACCACCTTACCCTCATCCAAAGCTCTGGAGACTGATTCGAAGTAGTATCTCAGGTTCAGGAGATGAGATCAGCCCTTCGTGAACCCAAACTGTGTGGAGTCCAGTGTTTGAAGGTTGGCAATGTGAGTTAATATCATACAGACTGCATAACCAGGAACCAAACACAAAATCAGATAAAAATGAAACAGTCCAAGTCTACACAACAGATGAAGTTTTAGCTGTAAGCTGATGAAAGCGCTTAATCTACTGGTGAATAAAAGGAAGAATTTTATTTTGGTGTGGACCTGCTGTGTACACTTGGACTGTTTCATTTTTATCTGGTTTAATATCATACAGCCTTTCTTATTTTTCCATCAGGGTTCATTTATTGGTCATTTCAGCATGTCTGCCCATGGGTCCTTGTCTTTTGATGCAGTCTCATGTCAAAATGTTTTTCAAACTTGTTTTGTCTTAGAAGCCTCCAAGAAAACCAGTCGCTACTCCTTGATATCTCAATTTTTTGTTAGAGAAGCTAACACTTCCTCTGTTTGAACCAGGTAATCTGGCTGACTTGAAGTTTTTAACATGGAAAACAGTTTTACTGATTGCTCTGACCTCTGCAAGAAGGGTATCTGAGTTGCAAGCTCTTATGGTGAGTCAGCCCTATTTCATTTTCCATAAGGACAGGGATTCTTTGGGAACTAATCCTTCTTTTTTTGCCTAAAGTGGTGTCCATGTTTACTTTAAGCCAAACTCTCTCTCTCCCCATTTTCTTTCCTGAACAAAAATTTGAGAGAGAGGATAATCCATACCTTGGCTGTCCACAGACAAGTTGGGTACTATCTTGACAGAACCAAATCTTTCAGATCTTTAGCTCAGATGTCCTTCAAGAATGCAACTGCAGTCATAACATGTGGGTTGTCCTGCCTCAGGCAGCCCTCGGTCGGCCGGATTCCAAAGTCTGGGTCCGACGTCGGCTGATGTCGCATTTCTCTCCGACGTCAGAGCGGCTGGAGTACATAAGCATCAGCCGACGCCATTTTCTTCAGTCTTTCTTGCCGCACGGTGCCCGAAGCAGAAGCAGTTCACAAGTGCCGGTCGGTCAGCTCCTGTATTCCTTGATTCCGAAGTCATCAAAAAAAACTAAGTACCCCATTGGGGACCTTTTCTTGCCTCTGCCGATGTCAGAAATTACTGAAAAAGTTAACAATTGTCTTTCTTGTGGTAAACAAATACCTCATAAGGATTTCCACTCTTACTGTCTTCCTTGCCTTGGCCCAGACCACGACGTCTCAGCCTGTGTAGCCTGTGCTCGCTTCAATAAGCGCACTCTCAGGCGCCGGGCGGAGTTCGCTGAAGATTTTTTCGGCGAAAAATTTGCTTATACACTGCCGTCGGAACTTCCGACATCGCAAACTCCCAAGAAACGAAAAGACCGGGACCGACATCCTCGGCCCGCGTCTACCACCGACTCCACGCCAAAACCTACCGCGAGTGCTCCGGTTCCCCCTAAGACTGTTTTTCCACCGCTCCGAACCGAAGACACCGCATTACCGATGACTCCGATTCCAGATACCACTCCGACGCCAGTTATAGATTTTCCTCCGGATACTGAAACCGAGGAAATGCCCGAGACCATTGCTGTAGATAAGGTCACTCCTGCACATGGAGCTGCCAGGCCTCCTATGGCCATGTCTATTAAGGCCTACACTCGGGCTAAGGCAGCCAGCAAGACCAAGCATCTTACTGCTAAAGCCTTACCTCAGCCTACTCCAGAGACACAAATCATGACTATGGCCGCTGACTTAATTTCTATGATTAGAGGTTCACAGGCCCATCCTGAGAGAGGATCCCAGCCTCCTCCTGATAAGAGGCCCCGGGTTGAACCCTCTGACCCTATCCCTTCAGATGAAGATTCTGAGGACTCTGTCCACTCCGATGGCCAGGAAGAGCTCTTCCAGACCTATGAGGACTCGGATGCAGAGGATTCCATCCCCTCGGCCTCCCCTCCTGAGGATATTTCTTTTGAGGAAGTTCTGCATACCATGAGGGAACATTTCAAGTGGCAAGGCCAGGAATATTCTGATTCCAGAAAGCGCCGAACTTTCCTTAAAAAGCCCCAGCACAGGCCCTTAGCTATTCCTCCTGTGCTTGATGTTTTGGATGATTTATATTCTGACTCCAGTGTTACCCCTGATTCTCTTCCTCCTGCTCCAGCCAAGCCAGACAGGTATTACAGGGTCCCAGAAACACATTCCCATTTATTCAGGGCCCATACTGTTGATTTGGAAACTATTTCTCAGGGACCTAAAGGTGTTTCAGCTTCCACCTCTAAAAATCCTTTGCCCTCCAACAGGGAAGCTAGGTCATTAGAGAGATGGGGGAAAAAGGTCTACACCTCCATTACTTTATCTATGAGAGCTTTGAATTGCCTTTTTCATATGTTACAATATCAGGATTTCCTGTTAGAAGATTTACAGAAAACATTGGCCTCTCCTGATCCTTTAGACAGGAAGTCTTTGCAGGAAGCTGTACATAACTCTCAGCAAGTAAGCAATCAATTCCTGCAGTGTGGATATGATGCACTGGAAGCTTCATGTAGGGCAGCTATGACAGGGGCAGTCATTCGTAGACATGCATGGTTAAAGAACAACCTCTACCAGATCATGTTAAGGCAAAACTTCTGGATGCACCCTTGGAAAAGAACAAGCTTTTTGGTGCTAATGCTAAGGATGTGTTAAAGTCCATCGAGGAAAAAGCAAAATCAGTTCAGACGGTTAAAGATTTCCTCCAGGTTCAGCCCCCCAGATTCAGTAGGAATTGGCCTTCAAAAAACTGGTCCTTTCCTAATCCTGAAAAATTTCAAAGGGGTAAAAACAGACGTAGCCGAGGAAGAGGACAATACAGAGGTCCTTACAGGGGATGACAATGGCAGCCAGCAAACCAAAGAAGTGACACAGCGGTTTCCCCTGCCCCACAGCCACAATCTCAATGACTTTCCTCTACTTCCGCCTACCAAGGAACAAATAGAAGCTCCCTTGGGCGGAAAATTATCTTGACAATTGGCACAGATTGACAAAGGACAAATGGATTTTGGACATTATAGACCAAGGTTACAGGTTCCATTTTCATACCTTACCAAGAAAACAAGGCATGCCAAACCTACCACAAAACCAGAGGGCAGAGGCTATCAAGCAAATTTCTCTGCTGGCTCGGATAAAAGCAATAGAAAGAGTTCCACAACAAGAACAAGGCCAGGGGTTTTACTCAAGACTGTTCCTTGTTCCAAGAAAAGAAACTCAATGGAGACCAATACTGGATTTGTCCGCATTAAACACCTTTCTCATAGTACCAAAGTTCAAAATGCTGACTCTACAGCAACTCCTTCCCATGCTGGGCAAGGGGTCTTGGCTGATTACTCTGGACCTCAAGGAGGCATACCTGCATGTCCCTATCAGACAAAGTTGCAGAAGATACCTCAGATTTCTTGCAGGGCCAGAGCATTATCAATTCTCAGCATTGTCATTTGGCTTATCTACTGCACCCAGAGTATTCACAAAATGCCTGGCTTCAGTAATTGCTCATTGCAGGCTCCAGGGGATCCAAATTTACCCATACCTGGACGACTGCCTCATACAAGCGGACGACAAACTGATGTTGACAAAAAACTTGAACTATGTCATACGATTACTTCAGGCTCTGGGATACACAGTCAACTTCCAAAAGTCAAGACTTCTACCATCCCAGCAAATAATCTTCTTAGGAGCCAAATTAGACACAGCCTCTCAAATGGCTTACCTGACAGAAGACAAGCAAGAGAAGTTAACTCATTATTTCAAAGGTTTGGCAAAACTCACCCAGATTACTGCAAGGAGATTCCTACAGGCCCTGGGTTACATGGCATCCTGCATTCTCCTGGTTCCATTAGCAAGACTACACATGAGAAAGCTTCAATGGTACCTAAAAAGCCTATGGTCTCAGCACAGCAACAACTTACAGACAACCATACCGCTCATTCCATGCCTACAAAAGGAATTCCTATGGTGGGCCTCGGTAAGCCAGGCAAACACAGGTATGTCATTCAAAAAACCACAGATAACACAGACCATGACCACAGACGCCTCAGACCTGGATGGGGGGGCGCACATGGAAGGCAGATTTATACAAGGACAATGGTCTCCAAAGGAAACACATCTGCATATAAACCAAAAGGAAATGCTGGCAGTAATGCATGCCATCGAGGCCTTTCGACAACAACTTCAGCAAGGCCATTTACTGATACGGACAGACAACACCACTGTGATGTGGTATATAAACAAACAAGGGGGCACCCATTCTTACCCCCTTTGCAGACTGACAATGAATCTTTGGGAAAAATCACTGAGCCTAAACATACAGTTACAATCCCAGTTTGTTCCAGGCAAAGACAATGTGCTGGCGGACAGCCTAAGCAGGAATTTCACAGATCCACACGAGTGGAGGTTACATCCAAAGATCTTCACACAACTCACTTCGACATGGGGCAGGCCAGAAGTAGACCTATTTGCCTCTCACCTCAACCATCATCTACAAAAATTCTGCTCAAGGACATACCATCCATAAGCTTGGAAAATAGATGCTCTCTCATTCAACTGGAACTTCCTAAAAATCTATGCATTCCCACCTCTGCCACTGATGACCTCAGTATTACTAAAGATCAAAGCAGAGAGACCCAAGGGGATCCTAATAGCTCCGGACTGGCCAAGACAACACTGGTATCCACTACTACGGAGCATATGTCACACCAAGAAGTGGGCCCTTCCCCAATGGCCCCTACTTTTGACTCAACACAACTTCAAAACAGTGCATCCAAACCTTCAGACACTGCAGCTAACAGCCTGGGAGATCCCATGAATAACCTCAATCTATCTCTCTCCAAGGAAGTTCAGTGGATATTAACAGAGGCTCGAAAGACCATCCACCAGAAAGGTTTACTTAGCAAAATGGAAGAGATTCAGCATTTGGAATACCAGCAAGGGACATGATGCATCATTATTGAACATCCCACTCATCCTGGAATATTTGGCAGATATGCTAAAGAATGGACTCTCATATTCTTCCATAAAGATACATGCTTCAGCTATTTCAGCTAGATATAACACTGATCCACCTGTCTTTTCACATCCTTTGCTAAGGCAATTCCTCAGGGGAATCAAGAACATTAAGCCACCAAGAAAGGCTCCAGTGCCAGCCTGGGACCTCAACTTTGTCCTAGAAAAACTGACTCTACCTCCTTTTGAGCCAGCAGCTTCAGTCGACTTGCAATTTCTCTCATGGAAGACAGCTTTCCTGTTGGCAATTACCTCAGCAAGAAGGGTTTTGGAACTACAGGCCCTAATGGCAATACCACCGTTCATAATTTTCCACAGAGACAGGGTATCATTAAGGACCAACCCTACTTTTATGCCAAAGGTTGTATCTAGGGTTTCTTTAAATCAAGCTAGTCATCTGCCTGCTTTCTTCCCCAATCCTGAGAACAAGGGGGAAAGACTGTTACATACCTTGGACATTCACAGACAACTTCGATACTACCTGGACAGAACCAAGACCAGTAGGAAGTCTGAACAACTTTTGTAGCTTACGCCCTGCAGTCCAAGGAAAAGCAATTTCAAAACAGACTATTTCAAAATGGATTGGACATTGCATCAGATTCTGTTATTCCTTTCATGGCAAGACTGTTCCAGCCAATGTCAGACCACATTCCACCAGAGCTACAGCCACCTCTACAGCATTCTTAAGAGGGGTGCCTACTAAGGACATTCTAGAAGCTGCTACATGGAGCTCCGTGCATACATTCTCCAAACACTACAATCTCCCTCTATACTCCAGATCCAGAGCAGGCTTTGCTTTGGCAGTCCTGCAGGGTTTGATTGCCACACCATCTTTTTCCTAGAGCATTCCTCCTCCCCCAGCTAAGCTATGGTATTCTACCCATATGTTATGACTGCAGTTGCATTCTTGAAGGACATAGTACAGTTTTGTACCTACCATAAATGTAGATGTCCGATAGATATGCAACTGCAGTCGATCCCTCCATACCCCTCTATGCCTAGGGTCCACTCCTATCCCTGTTTCTCTTAGCTGGGGATATCTGTTATGGTGTATCTGTTTATTGCTTATTTATTTGTCTGGAATCCTGTTTTTGTCTTCCAATTTGATTGCAGCCTTCCTTGGAGGGCACCTGGCATCTGGGGCAAGAAACACTGAAGAAAATGGCGTCGGCTGATGCTTATGTACTCCAGCCGCTCTGACGTCGGAGAGAAATGCGACATCAGCCGACGTCGGACCCAGACTTTGGAATCCGGCCGACCGAGGGCTGCCTGAGGCAGGACAACCCATATGTTATGACTGTAGTTGCATATCTATCGGACATCTACATTTATGGTAGTTACAAATCTGTACTTTGTTCATATCTTACGAAGGTAAAAAGAACAACAACCTGTGTCAAAACAGACTATTTCCAAATGGTTGTCTATGGCTTTTACCTTTTGTTATACTCATCATAACAAAACGATTCCAGACAGGGTCAGGTCCCACTTTTTCCAGGGCCTTGGCTTCATCTATGGCTTTTTGGAAAGGGTTGGATTCTAGAAGCTGTTACTTAGTCCTTTACACATACTTTCACAAATCACTGTAAGCCTAAGTCCTTCTCTAGGTACAGATCAAATTTTATTAGGACCATTCTCCAGAGGTTCCTGGATTCTTCTCCTTCCACCTCCCAAATTGTTAGCTATGGCAATCTATCCATATAGCTAAGGCTACTGCAGTGATGAACATAGTACAGTTGTATATGTTGAACTTACTGTAACAGTAGATGTTCATATGATCACTGCTGCAGTAGCCGCTCCCTCCCTCCATCCCCTTGTTTTTTGGTGTGTTTTTTCTGCTGGGGATGAACATTTATTTATTTATTTATTTTTTGTTGTTGTTTCTAGTACTGCCTTTCAGGAATCACCTTCCCTTTAGATACCGGCAGGAGAGTTCTGAAGGGCTTTGTGCCCAAACATATCTTAGTCAGGTCATCTCAAGCTGCTTGACAGTTTGGTCACATGGAGGGTGCCCTGAAGTTTTGTTTGGGCATGTGGAGGTTGCCTGAAGTTTTAGAAGTTGGCCAGCTGTTATAGTCTTGACAAGATAACACATGTAGCTAAGGGTGTCGCAGCAGTGATCATTCAAACATCTACTGTTATGGTAAAGACAGCTCACACAACTGCCGCACATAGGCTGTGATTCCCATTCTGTGTTTCATTCATAAGTGTATTCACCATATTTGCCCTGATGTTAACATGGTTATATTTTATTTCCCACTGTCTGCTTTTTCCATTCGTGGTGTATGTGGATAATGGATTTACCATTGCGTCATACTACATCTTTACTCTGTGGCTCAAACTGGTTCTCGTAATTGTACCGTCCACTGGCTTTATCTGCTTCCTGTGTAGAAACCCAGGTTCTGCATGCTGTGATTCACTACAGAATGGTAGTATGTGGTTGGCAACCCTTCCATATTTCCTTCCTCGTCCAGTAGCAGTTTTCTAGTTTCTCTCTGCTGCATGCATTAAAGTTTGCTAGTGTGCAGTTGATTACAGTGTGCCTCTAAGGCAAATATCAGTCCCTGAAAATACGTAATTACACTTTTAAGATGAAAATTCCACCTGTGTGATGGTCAGGCGTGTAGAGTGGCCACACTCAGTCACTGCATGATGTGTTCTGTGGAGGAAATGCAAAAACACTGAATGAAAGCTTGTTTTGCACAGTAGTAATAGACTTTCCAATCCAAGACTTCTATATTCATCATTTACAAAATGATGTGACTTTGCTCAAAATGTATCCTCTTTAACATATGTCATTTGACATTTGTGTGCATGGAACATTTTTTATCTAGTCTTCAATATTGACATCAGGGAGCTATTGTAGTCGCTCACAGCTGGACATTTGCAGAGATGAATTTACTTTTACAGCTGTGGCAGGGTATAGTATAGCAGGGTAGTAAGCTCAAGTTACACCCTATGATGATTGTTTTTACTCATTTTGTATCATGTGACAACTAGTGCTTGCTAGAGGTTGTATTAAAAGAACCACATTTCAGTTGTATTTATTAGCATCTGATGAAGCAGATTTTTCTGTGAAAGCGCTTATGTTTTAACATTAAAACTTCAACTGAAACTGGAAACCTTGGTACTACCTGAGTTGTTCTGTGTTTTTATCATTACTTGCTTTTAGATTTATTCAGAACTCAGAAACCTGTGTGGGCTGGTGACTGTTTTTGTGGTTTTACTGAGCATAAAGTGTTGATACATCTGTCGCAACTTAGGTGCACCCACTATTTGTAAAGTATAAAGGTTCTGTATCTTGCTGTATTCATTTATAAGCTGCCATGTACTGGGATTTAGATGTTTGTTTCACAGTTAACTTGTTTATATAAAATTTGAATAATTTTTTTTCTAAAACACTAACTTTTATTAAGCAATCCTAGATACTATGAAAACTGTGTACAAAGAAACTTGCGTATTGAGTGTGAGCTAAACAATTGTAGCATTTGTCAATCCATGTAGAAAGTTAAATTGTCTTCAGATCTGATTTTTGTAGATTTATTATTTTGTGAAGCATTAATTGTGAAAAAAGATGCACATTGAAAAGCCTTTTTTTATTCCATAGGTTCATGGACTGTACCGCACTACAGGTGCCAGCTTTGAGAAGGCACAGCAAGAATTTGCTACAGGAGTCATGTCCAACAAAACTGTGCAGACTGCAGCAGCAAATGCAGCTACCTCAGCTGCAGCTTCTGCTGCTCAAAATACATTCAAGGGCAGTCAGATTTAGGATGAATTGATGGAACTCGCAGATGCTCCTCCTCATGTCTGTTCTCTGTCATGTTACTTTAATTTAACATGCTGCCCATGTGAAGAGGTATTAAAGACAAACATTCACTGTCAGCACAGCATGTGTATCTCTGCCTTTCTGTTCAGACCTGCATGGGATGAAAAACAGAAACTAACAACATGATAGCTTCAGCGGTTTCACATCACCTTTTCACCCTTTTTATTTATATGTATATATTGTTTTGTGTTTGAATAAATATAGGTCTTTTCCATTGCTCATTTCTGATGTGAATGAACAATACATGCTGTGTCTGAGTCTAGAAAACGTTTTAGGGTACTGGAAGATTTTTGAGTAGTAGTGCATTTACCTCACAGACAGACGCAGACATGGCACTCTGTTTTTATCAGTTAAAAGTAAGTATATATGTATACTGATTAGTAGAGGAAGTGAATGTTTCTTCAGGCTTTTATAACTGAAACATGGAGGCACTTTGAAAACTTAAACTGTGGAGCTCTGCACTGTCATTGCGTTGTCATCCTTAAAGAGTGGTGAAGATGGTGAAGTAGAATCCCCACTGCAGCTGTGCAGGCAGCATTAAGTAGTACGAGAAGTCAGGATATGAAGTAACCTGAACTGACTCGAGTCTGATATGGTATCCTGGATCTCTAAAGTAACAGGTGAGACACTAGTTTTAGGTGACACTTGTGAGAGCTATGCCTTTTCACAGCGATTCTCATCCTTTAAAATGTGTATGGTATGTTAATTTTGTGAGACCACAAAGTCATGTAATTTCCTAAATTGTGGCAATTACTGTTTTCACAAGATTGTAAAATAGACTTAGTAAAGAATTTTGAAATTTAAATATTGAATTTTGAAGTGGAAGTGAGAAGATGCAGCTCTGCCTTTGTGGGGAAAAGAAAACGTATACTTCTCCATCGATTTAACTGGATTTCTAATTTTAAGATTTTTTTCTGTTTAACATCTGTAGTGTGTAGTAAAAACTAGAGATGACTGCATTATTTCTGAGCTCTGTGTACAACTTGCTGTTGTATCCTGCTGCTTTGCAGCAAACAGAAAAAGTAGCAAGTATGTATGGTGCCTACTTTTGCACTTAATCAGTAAAAAATAAACACACACACTGTGTATATATGTATAACAGCTACAGTGGGTGCAGCAGGTAATGCTGTTGCCTCAGAGCTCTTGATATCAGGTTAGGTTTCTGGCTGGGCTGCCTTCTCTGTGTCCTTGTGAATTTACACCAAGTGATTTGATTCCTTCCATGTAGTAAACCATCCAGTTAAATGAATTGGCAGCTGTCCAAATTGTTGTGGGTGTGTGTGTCTTGCAAGGTACTGGCATCCCAGCCAGAACTAGTTCTCTGGCTTATTCTGTTTACTTTCCAGGATAGGCTCCAGCTCCTCCATGGTCCTAAATAGAATAAAACGGGTGGTGGAGAATGAACAAAATGATACAAAAATACCCATAGTGGTATAGTATGTTTTCAGTATTGCTTTGCATAATTAAGAGAGTTCTTCTATTATGTGCACGTTCCTTAGTCCACTAACTGTTGTTTTAGGCACTCCTTTTGTGTGGCATTTATTTGCATTTTCATGTAATGAGAGAGCAGAGCATACTTTTTGTTGCTTTTGTTGAGTACGTTTGAATTTACAAATTTTTTGTTTGTGTCATAAAGCATGCATTTGTGTGGTTATTAGCAATATTTTACACTTTCTGTTATGCCGTTGTTGATGGTCACTGTCAGGTCAGAAATAATAAAGTATTCTTTTGTGTGCTGTTCAAAAACATTTAAAATAAAGCTGCAGTGTAGAATCTGCAGCATAAATCGAGTGCCTATAAAACATCCAATATTTCACTCATCTTGTATATTTAGATTCTTTTCTCATTTGCCTAAATGTGCACAGTTGTACTCATCACATGAACAAACACTTTTAAGGAAGCATGTGGCAGTCATTGTTTAACTGACGTGGATACCTTTGATTAACTCTTTTGGGGGCAACCAAAAGAGAAATGACTGAACCTGAAGACTGCCAGTGCAGCCCCTGTTGGGGACTTTAAAAAGTTTTAAATCCACTTGCTTGTATTAATTACTTTTATTATCTTTTGGCATTTAATGTGCTGTTCCAGACCGTTTTTGACATTTCCAAACTTGCTAATTGTCTGGTTGGCTTTGAATTTGATTTTTAACAAACTCTTTAACATGTATTGCACATTGTCTACTGTGAATTGTACAGACTGGTGCTTATTTTATGTCTTGATGCATATTTTTGATTAGGTAGCTTTTGAGCCTTTTTGTCCACTGCTGTGATAAAGACTGTAATCTTCCGAGTGTGATTGTGAAGCATACTAAACATGTAGAGTGGTGTGAATGATATTAAGATTGTAGTTTTTATTCAGATGGCTGAATCGTGGACTAGTCTGCAGAACTGGCATTCAGGCATTGACCAAGTCTGATCTCATTTTTTTAAAGATGAGTTGCTGAAATTGAGGACCTTTTTGCCTGTGTCCCATCACTATTGAGATGTAAAGTTATGATCTGACTTTGAAAGTCTTTTTCAGAGGTTAACTTGGGATTTCCCCTTCTGCTGTACACAGGTTGGCAGTATTTCTCTCTGTGCCTCTGCTTTCTTTCTATGCTTTCGAAAATGTACACCTCCAGGTAGTGTACTGTGTGGCATAAGGTGCTGAGTGAGTAGAACATGCCTAGCCCCTGGGCCACTTCTTTCTTTCCTGTGGTCTACCCCCCTTGTAGTTTTGATTGTACCAGTCACTGTGGAAAAAATAACACAGCTGATGCCTAAGAAGCTGAAATCTTCAAAATGTTCCTGCAAGATCCACAATGGTACTGTCTCTGCTGCTTGGGTGAGGAGCAAGGTGTAAGAATTGCCAGAATTTCGAGTTGGTCATGTAGTGCTGAAAAAGAGAGAAGCTTGAGGCTTCCTTAAAGGTGACACTTCTTGAAGATGTGCAGCACAGGGAATGTCTGGAGAGTCATGATTTCCCCAGGCCATTGGTTGAAGTGGCATGGGAAAGAGATTCAGACAGTAGACCTCAGTCAGTGTTCACCCACAAGACAGCCTCACTGACGTTGAGGACCACCAGTTCTATCTTGAGTAGTGAGTGGTCCTGCATGCTTTTTATCAGTCGTCAGTGATAGGCCAGAAAAAGGTGTACCTGTGGCATTCACCTTGGAAGGATGCTTCCTGGAGTGTCAACAGCATCTCCCCGCAGATGGCTATCAAAAACATGCTTACTCCTGATTTGCTTTCATAACGTACTTCTTGATCTCCCCCCAATTTGCATTCATTAAGTACATTTTGGTTTCTCCCTCTGTGGGTTCAGTGTTTGTAGATTTGTCAGAAGTGTCTCCTGTCAAGGCCTCCCCTTATGTGAGGAGTCTTCTGTCCAGGCTTTCTAATGAGTCTTGAAGGACTCCTTGTACTGTGTTGTAATTTTGACTGTGCTGATGCTGTGGCCAGAGTAACAGGCTCAAGAATCTGCCTGCACTGAGTGACATAGGTCAGGTGATCCTTCTTTGAGGATAGACTGAGGTAGGCCATGTTAAGATTACGTGAAATACAGTCATGCTGACTTCCCTTTAGTAGAACGCTCCATTATAAAAGAACAGCAGGCAGGTTATGTAATGTAACTATACCCTAAAAGGTTTAGAGGCAGAACCTTCAAATCACGGAGTAAAAAGTTTAATTTGTTACACGTAAAGAAAGTTAACACATCCACTTTAAAGTGTCATTGTATTTCTTATCATGTCACTGCCTCATACTGAGTCTAAATTCCTTATGAGAAGCAGTGATTTTCAAAAATTTCTTCCCGAGTTATCTGGTCAGTAAGCTTTCAGGTGGGACTTTAAATGATGGTGTAGCGTAAATCTGATCTATCTGGCTTTGTGAATGTACTAAGGGACTGTCTTTCTGAATGTAAACACAATAGTAAGCCTGTCTTGTCCTCCTCTTACAGTAAGAAACCTGAAGCTGGAGTGCAAGTCAGGCTAAGTGAATGAAGATGTTGCTTTATAGACAGTAGAATAGTTACTTAATGTCTCCACATTATAGTGGTTTCAGTATGGCTGGACATTCTGAGCTGTCTGACTAGTACTCTCCATTTTACTATTTTTTCTAAATGTTTCAGTAGGGTTCATTTACTGGTGCCTCCTATCATGGCAATACCATATTTATCCACTTCTTGAAAGAAAAGTACTATCCAGTCAGTCAAAAAAATTTTCAGGTGTAACATTTCAAGAGTTTCTGTTTTTCTGTAACGTTGTAGTCCAACTCAAGAGTCCTTGCATTTACACCTTTCACTCATAGTTCTTTTCACAGTCTGATACAGTAAAAGTAAAACCATTTCTAAACTTGCACTTTGCTGAGACTGACAGAAGATTTTTATTTTATTTTATTTTATATAAAATAAATAAATAAAATACTGAAAGGATGGTATGCTTGCTTTAAAGCCAGAAACTTAAAACAAAACTGAATCTCTCTGCACCCACTATATGCCAAGAAAAGCATTTTCTGTATAGTATCTGAATATAAACCAATCTTAATTTTGACATCCTGGGTGAGGACTCTGTGTTAGTATCTAGACCATGACCCTCCTGCCTTTCTTGAGCATGATGACAACCATAATTTTGTGTGCTTGAGGATGCAGGCATTGCAGTTGACAGTAAAGTGTCAATGTCTGCAGAATTAAGGCACCATCACAAACCTTTTTATTGTTGTGTTGTCAGATCTGGGTTCTTTGCTGTTTTGTCTAGTCCTGTTCCAGTGAAATGGGAATCAGATAAGTTCTATCAGTTCTTTTAAAAAGAGTGTTTAATAGGGTGATATTGTGTTGCAATGACTAAGGAAGTTTCTCAGCACAAACACTTTTATTTTTTGTCATGGTCAGTGAAGTGCATCAGTCTTTTTTTTTTATTTTAATAGAAGTAATTCCCACAAAATGTGACTTTATGTTTAACCATATATCGTCATATCCATATCATTGACATTTGCATTCTTGGATGTCCCTCATTGGTTTCACATTGTGCCTTTTTTCTTGCAGTGTAATTCGTCAGAGGTTGTGATGATAGTTAACTAGTAGGTTGGAGAACCTTCATTCTCTCTATATTTAGGGGAAGTGGACCCCAGTGAGGTGGAGATACAAAAGCAATAGGGAGCTGAGGACCATGTTTTTTGCCCTGAAATCTCTTGAACGGAGACAGCAGCCTAGAGCCTCTCCTGCTGTCATCTGTATATAAGTAAGCTGGATACCACAAGCTTATAATCTCTTGTATAGTTTTGACATTTGTTTGACATAAGGTGATATCTCTGCCTGTGGCCTTAACAGTCTGGCAGTTAGGGCAGAAGACTAAAGCTCTTAACTTGTTAATGAGATCCTTCCTGTGCCAAGAGTACAAGGTTTGAATCTTTCCGTCTTCATTTGTCTCCTGTGTGACCCTAAGCAAGTCACTAAACCAGACAATGTGTTGGGGCATTTGAGAATTTGGAATATGTTCCTTACTACTGTCCTCAACTTCATGCCTAGTAACTACCTGTGTACCTTTGAACTCCTTTAGCCACAACTTCAGTCTTGTCATGGAGTGGATGATTCAGGAATTCTGTCTGATCGTGGTCTTTTTCAGATGGTGCTCCCAGGAATCACTTTTCACCACAGAGAAGAATGCAGTCCCTTCCCCTATTTTTCACATTTCAGCAGGGCAAGGGGAAAATTGATAGTGGGGTCCCCCCCCCATGGCAAGGAATATTCCTATATGGATTTTCTCTATCTTCTTTGATTCTACTCCTCACTGCAAGACTACGAAGAGAAAGATCAAGGATGATCAAGGTTCAGGCTTTTCATGTCTCCAGCAGTGCAAAAAAATATTCCAGTAGAGGCTGCACCTCAGAGCCTGGCTTCTTGTTTAAATCCCTCATTTCTGTCAGACTTTTCCAGTTGAGTCTTAGAGGTGATTATGGCCACCTTTAAATCTTTCACTCACAAGCAGTACTTTGCTTAGAGGAAGAGGATTTCTGTTTGAGCCAGTCTGTAAGTGTCATTGCCACATCACTTAATCAGTTTGCAGATGGCTTTTTCAGGATTATATGTCTGTCCCCTATTTAAAAATAGCTAGTCTAATACTTCCTGGAAGAAGCTGTACTTGATGGCCATCACATTTGCTTGCAGGTCTGTTGGAAACTTGTTCCTTCTGAAAGATCAGGGGTATTCATCAGGACTAACCTACATTTCATCTTAAATATAGAATGAGAACTGTTCTTAAGCATGTCCTTCATCTTCTTGTTTCCTGTCAGGGACAGAATCCAAGGATAAGAGAGTCTGCACCTTGGACATATAAAGCAAAATCTCACTTTTTACCCAGATTGAGTGGTGTGAGTTAGTAAAACAGAAAAAATTGCTTGTCTTTGCTTCCAGAAGAGGCGAGCTTGTAGTGGCTAAACAACTGATCTGTTGACTGCATTGTGTTTTGCTATAACCATCCACTGGAAAATGCTACTGCCAGAGGCCACTTTGCATGGGTCATGGCTGCTTTCAGGACTTGCTTCATAGATGTATCCATGTGAGAGTTTAGTACTGCATTTGCTTTCACACCTTCACCAAGTTGTCTTAATTTTCACCAAAAAAAAATTCTTGGAGTCATTTTGTACCTTTAAGCTTCAAGACTCTGAATTTTGAGACCTTACTTGTAGGCACCCCTCCTGCTTCAACTTCCCGTGAGATTTAATTTCCACTGCTTGGGATTTTTTCATCAGTTACCCACTGCAGTTAGCCTCCCAGGTCAGAAGTAACAGATATTTTCTCTCTGTCAGTTCATTTGATCTCTGAAGAAGCCTTTACTGAGTAGTCTTTTCTTTCTCCATCTGTCAATGAATTTCTGTGCAAGTCATTTAAGTTAATCAGGGATGAAAGGGTCTGTCACTTCTTGCAGATGCATTGCCAACTCATATTTTAACTGAAGAAGGTGCATGAGCTGGGAAGATAGAACAGTTGATTCTTTTGTGTTCTGTTTTCTTCTTTTTTTCATATCTGCAGGTTGTACCTGTTAAGTGGATGGGATCAAATTGAGAGTAGCACAGGGACAAACTATCCTCTTGCAGCTTCATGCATGATGCCATAGTTGGTATCAGGAGGAAGTGCATATGCAGCTGATTGCAAGAATGAGAGAAACATTACCAAGTTGGTGGCAGCAAAAGAGGTAATCCCAATACTTACCCACTGCAAAAGGCTTCGTAGCATGTTAGCTGATAATGGTGAGTATGTTACATCCAGTGGTACTGAAGATGGGTAAGGAAATGCAGCCAATGTGAGCCATCTGTTACATGGTTTAAAGTGGAAGACAGTATTTGATTAAAATGGGTTGATTTTGCTGCTGCACACATGAAAAAGAAGCTTGTAAAGCTTTCTGGATTTTTGTGGTCAAATGTATAGATTCTTTAAGGACAGATATGTAACTTTGTGAATTCTCAAATATGTTTTGAGTTAAGCTGTGTAAACTGCTGCAGTAGACTGGATAGTCTCAGATTCCACACACAGATGCACTCTAAACTGAGTTGACAGAACTGTCAAAATTCTGTTGCTAGTTATCTCTTCTCAGGAATGTCTGTGTTCTCAAGTGTACAGTGTTGTGGTTCCATATGAATAGCAAGGTTATACCTTTTGGATGACTTGAGTTGTCCTTTGCTTTCATTAATTTCTTTGCTTTCTGGACTGAACATTAGAAGTGGTCATTTCTGACATATACAGCTGTATTTGAATAGACATCCTTTTTTAGTCTGTCAGATTGGGTTTTATGGTTTTGCATATACTTATATGATTCTTCATGAAAGTAGACTGTTAAAAGTTAAGAAGGCTTTGCTGTATTGTTTAGAGTGTCAGTATCCTACCTTACCTATAGTCAGTATACCTTGTAGTGGTTTAATATATCAGCTGTTGTAATTGCAGCAGCGAATGTGTACTTGACTTTTTAAATCTGAAACTACACAAGGCCGAAACTGACAGCCAGAACTCAATGACAGGTTTGCAGTTAGGATCATCCCTTCAATGCCATGTCAGCTATTTTTCTTTGAAATTCCCATATTCTGTTGTCACATGTGATCAATTGAGGCACGTTGTGGTGTCAAATGGTCCACTATGAGAGGGTGCCCTGCCCCTGAGCCCATTACTGTTCCATTCTCACATGGTCGAGATGTAAAACTTGACATTCCTCATGGAAAGTTCCCACATTCAATGCGTAAAGCACCTCAGAAGCCAGGACCCACACTAGGACTGTTTCTGTGGAGTGGAGAATATGAAGCACTGCAGAATGTTCCAGCTATTTCATTTTGGTCTCCAGAAATGCAGGATGGAGAAAATTCTATTCTGCTTCATCACTTGAAAGATGGCACAGGTGAGAGTGCTTAGACTGGGAATAAGTGGAGGGGCCCTCTTGCAGCCATAGACCTTTGCTGGAGCATTCTGTGGAGGTTTAAAAAATGAATGGCTGATATTGCTCTCACCATTTTTGGAAGCAAATCCATAGCTGAGATGACCTTTTAAATTCTCAACTGCCTTCTGTTTTGTTGGATTGATGTAAGACTTGGGGAAGGCGCAGTCCTACCCAATGGGGGAATGCATCTTAAAGTACACATTTGTTAGACCTAGTCTGATGGCTACAGCATGCTCATAGTTTACCCATTCATAGGAAAGTGAACCCTAAATTCCTCTTGCTGACTCTCTGTGATAGCACTATGGATAAAAAAATGTTTCTTTCTAGGCTTCCACCTAAATACAATAGGGTTTTGTGGCTCATGGTGAGCATGGTCCATCAGGGCCTCTTATATAATTGTTCTTAATCAAGCCTTAATGTCAGACAGTTGTTTTGACATGTAATAGAATGTGGCCACATTAGTGAGGGAACACACCCTTAAGGAATCGTATCCTGATATCAGTGCCAGAGGTTGACAGAAGCTTCTGCCTTCCTGTTGCTTGGCTCAATCATGTTCCATTGGTGGACACCCATTGCTTATGCCCATGTGTAAAAAGGCCCAAGATCGTGCTGAGGCAGGAGGAGCTTGCCCTTCACCCTTTGGTTCCTTGGAAAAGACTCCAAGGACCCAGCTGCCTTTTTCTCTTAGGCAAAGATCCCATCATACAGCACCCATACTGATGGCCATTTCTTTGGAGACCATCAGGCTTATGAATTCTACCATGGAATGACCACAAGCTGCCATTCTGCCTTCCTGAATAATACCATTTGGTGAAGAAGTTGAAGTATTTGTCATCCCCTCTGCCATCAGTCATTAAGTATACTGTTAGTAGATGAAAAGTATCC
This sequence comes from Protopterus annectens, assembly GCF_019279795.1. Taxonomy (NCBI): domain Eukaryota; kingdom Metazoa; phylum Chordata; order Ceratodontiformes; family Protopteridae; genus Protopterus; species Protopterus annectens. Next base: position 19,647,235 of record NC_056730.1, read on the forward strand.
AATTTCTGCCCTCCCAGCTGTTAAGAAGACATATGCTTTGTGTAGACCCCCAGTCTTTTAGAGTGAGAGCCTCACCTGAATCCCAGATTGGATCCTTTGTGACTTTAGTGCAGTGTAGGCTTTTGAGGCCATAGCAACTAGCTGCCTTGATGTCTTACAAGAGTGCCACTGTAGTGTCTTCTCTTTTCAGAGGCCTTACAGGGGAAGGAACTCTTGTGTTCTCCCACATGGGGGGGCTTCATCAAGGAACTCTGTAATAGTATTCCTAGAGTGGACATTCCAATGGTTGCAGTTTGCGAGAGTCACAGTAAGCTAGATGAAGCACGTTCTCATCCCCCCTCTGAGGAATCCCTTTATTGATGCAGACTTGGATTACCCACCAGTGTCGGCCATTCCTGCCTGAAAAGAGGATCCAAGCAGTCATGTGTTAACTGCATGGATGACAGCCTAGTGAAGGGTTTACACCAAAGTCTTCAAGCAGCTTCTGAGCCTAATGATAGTAACAGTCTTTACAATACCTTTCCCTTCCATGAGAATGTAGGTGTGAGAGGCTGTAGATCACCACATACACTTCAGGATCTTCACCTGGTGACACACCTCACTCACTGGCCTCTGAAAACAAAGAAGCTGTGTTGGTGAGAGTCACCATCTCTGTTGCATTACATTCCATGGAAAGTGGTCCTTCTGAAGAAGTGGCACCATAGAAAGTCATTTGGAGGTATATACAGTCATCTTAGCCTTGATGGCTCTAAGCTCCCTCTGGGGCCTCTGCTGATGTGGTCTAGAAGCCAGTTTGTCCTGCTTTATATACATAAGCGAGGGAGGGTGGTGATTTTGTACTCCTTATGGAGAAGAAGATATGATGGGGTGGTGTAACATTGGACCCCAGACAGAAATATCAGTCTCAAAATTACATTTTTTGGGGGGGTGGACTTCTTGGCAGACACCCTGAGCCACTCAGTATTCCAGTACTGAAGTTGGAGATGTGTGAGTTTTGTCTAGTCAGGGTCTTCTGGGAGTAGAGTATCCCAAAGGTTGACATTTTCATCATTCAGAAGAAAATGGTCTTCCATTTCTGCGTAGTGCAGTTGGATATGGGAAAATTAGTTATGGACACCTTTTTTATGTGGTAGAGGAAAGTCCTGTACACTGTCACAGCATTCCAGCTTATTCCACACATTATTACAGTTGTCAGAAGAGAAGGTGAAAGCTCATCTTTCTTGCCACTCTGTGGCTGAGAAGGGTGTTTTTCAGTCTCTCAGGCCATGGCAGTAAAAGAGATATTTCAAATTCAAGCCAAATAAATCTCCAGATGATCAACAGCCCACTCCACCTTAGGACTAGTCTTCTACTTTAGACCCTTTGATCCCATGGATCTTCTGGGGTTTTTTTATGCTGAGTGAGGCTACCCATTGACTTTCCACTTAGCAAATATACTCTGCCAAATAGAAGAGGTCCTCCATTTGGCTGAAAATTTGTCTGTCACTGCCTTTGTCATCATGATGGTGCTATTGACTTTTTTCAAGAATCTGTATGATTTGCCCCCCAGTTTTTGTAAGGTTAAGTTGCATGTGTCATTTCTTTCTGCCTTAATAATCTTGTAGAAGACTGAAGTGTGGCCCAACTTCAGCTGGACAAGTAGTTTCTTAATCTGCATCTGTGCTTGCCCTTAAGACCCTCCCCCTTTTCTCATTGGGACTCCAACTTCTCAATGTACATTTTCCCCATACAGCTCCCTGACCGACCACTTACCCTTTGTCTGTTCCCCACATCTTCACTGCATCCTACATGGCTACCCCTATAGCTCATTTTTGGGAGTTCCAGTCATGTCCTTTGATCGAAGAGGCCACCAGCATACTCACAAATGCAGCCATTTGGTATAAACATGAGATCCAAGTATTAAGGACGCAATGAGAAGTAGTGGATGGGCAGCAGGAACCACCGCAAGGCAGTGACGTCAGTAATCCTGCCACCCCAAGGAGGACTAATGTGCAGTAACATCAGATATATGTCCCTTATTCAAGTAGTGTTGCTGTCCTGCAAGACTCCTGGTTTGCAGAGGTTGTATAAACAGCAGACCCCTACCCCTGGATGGCACAACAGGCTGACAGTCCTATCCTCTCCTGGCCAGCACTACCAGTGGCCTAACACTGTTCCTGAACTCTGATTGCCAGTGGAACAGATAGGCATCTTAACTCTGTGCCTTTGGAGCAGTATGATTGGCAGGCTTTCCTTAGCCCTTTTTAACCCCTTTGGTTCAACAACCTTAAAGTTCATCTCTTGGAAGGCATATTTTCTGGTGGGCATCATCTCTGCCCATGGGATCTTGGGTCCTTTCATGGAATAAACAATGTTTAGTCTTGTAATCTTTCAATAAGATCTTTATTAACAAGCATATTTCCTTCTGCTTATGTTGTCAGAATTGCCCTTAAATCAGTCCAGTCATCTCCCAGTTTTCTTTATGTGGGCAAAAACTAAGAAAGATAGCTCTTCTTACTGTAATCTTGCACCACTAGCTGCATTTCTACCTGTGGATAAGTGCATATGTTTAGGAGGTTAGAGCTGTTCACCTTCTTTGGTCAGGGAGAGAAGGGTTCGAAAATACCAGGAAAATTCTTTTTAAGTGGACTTCTAACTGCATTATCTGTTCCCATCAAGCAGTGAAGCACCGATTAGACACTTCTGATGTTAAAGACCAGTCCCTAAGGTCATCTGTTCCCATCAAGCAGTGAAGCACCGATTAGACACTTCTGATGTTAAAGACCAGTCCCTAAGGTCATATATATATATATTTTTTTTAACACTCCTTGCTTCAGAAATTTCTCCATTTCAGACATTTATGTCAGGCTGCCTGGTAGCCATTTCACAGCTTTACCAAGTTTTATAGCTTAGGGTATCACTCCAAGAGGCTGGCCTTCTTTGATACCGTGGCACTTTAGAATTCATCTTTCTGAATTTTCTATGTCGTAGATGTCTTCTGATTTTTATTGCCATTTGGGTTTTTACTGCTTGCGATATTTTTTGTAGCTGTAGATGTACTAAGGAAGATTCCCCAGTGTTAAACATAGCAAGCTTCACAGTATTCCATTATGGTTTTCATTCTGCTTGCCAAACATTTATTTCATTGAATTGTGAATTGAGCGACTACTTTGCTCAGTTCACAGATGTTCTTCATGTTTCACTGTTGCAGTCATTACATTTGGTTTATCTGCTTGCAGGTAGCCCTCAGTCGGCCTGATTAACAAAGTCTTGGGTCCTGCGTCAGTTGCTGTCCTTTCTTCCATGACGTCAGGGGTATAAAACATGCAGCCGACACCATTGTATCAGTCTTTCTTGCCGTGCGGTGCTCGAAGCAGAAGCAGTTCGCAAGTGCCGGTACGCTGACTCCTGAAATTTTCGTTTTTGAGTTTCAGAACCGAAGTCTAACTAAAGCTAAGTACCCCGTTGGGGAAACTTTTTCTTACTCCTTACCGATGTCAGTAAAAGTTGGTAATTGCATTACTTGTGGAAAGCAAATACCTCATAAAGCTTTTCATTCGTACTATATTCCTTGCCTAGGCCCTGACCACGACGTACCTTGCTGTCGGTTTTGTGCATTATTTAATCAGTGCACTGTCCATCGTCGGTATATTTTCGCCTCTAAATATTTCAGTTCTCGGTTTAATTATCCAGAAATGTCGTCAGTTAGCCATCCGACTACTGGGATTCTGAAAGAACGCAAGGATAAAGACAAGAGACAGGCCGCCAAGGTCCAAAACTGCCGACGCTTCTCCTAAGCCAGTCGCCAGTTCGCCGGTACTCAGTGAGGTGCTTTCGCAGCCCTTGATACCTGCTACTTCTGATTCGCAGGCCTCTACTGAGACCCATTCGGAGTCCATTATGCCGCGAGATGCTTCAACTATGGAACCCATGGATGTCTCTACCTTGGATGGGTCCGGAGCTGCTGTGCAGGCACCGGCTTCTGAGGGTGTATTCAGGCCTATGGACTTGCATATCAAACCAACGCCTCCTTCTTCACTTAAGCCTAAATCTCGAACCATGCCTAAAAAACTGACGCCTAGGCCATGTGCTCAGGCCTGTATGCCTAAAAAACAAAAATGGTAAGAATGGCTGAAGATCTAATTACTCTAATCAGGGGTAGCCACCCCCCCCCCCCCTTCTAAGAGGCCTAGGACTGAAGTTGTTTCTGAATCTTCTGACCAGGATTCTGTTTTTTTTTTTTTCTGATTCTTCTGATGATCTGGATTTGCCCTTATCTACTTTTGAAGATTCTGATGCAGAGGACTCTAGTCCCTGTGCCTTCCCTCGAGAGGATTTTTCTTTTGGTGAAACCTTACATACTCTTAAGGGAGCATTTCCATTGGGAAAGCCAGGATTTTTCTGATTCAAAAAAGAGGCTCAGGGATTTCTTACTCCGGCCTTAGTTATTCCTTCTGTACTAGACATTGTTGATTATGCTTTTTCGGAATCTAGGTTGGCCCTTGATTCCTTGCCTCCTGCTCCCAGAAAACCTGTCAGATACTACAGGGTCCTTTTTATAAATCATATTGCAGATCCAGAGACTATTTCTCAGGGGCCCAAGGGCATTAAGGCTTCTACTGCTAAAAATCCTACCCCTTCTGATAGAGACTCCGAGGTGCTGGATAGATGGGATAAGAAGGTTTACACTTCTGCAAACTTGGCCATTAGGGCTTTAAACTGTCAGTTTCATATGTTAAAGTATCGGCAACATGTTATTGGATGCTTAAACAGAAAATGATGTTGATTCCTGATTGTGTGGAAAATAAAGAATTACAGGATTTAATGCATTCTGCTGAACAAGTTGGAAAACATACTTTGCAATGTGGTTTTGATTCATTAGAGGCCTCTTGCAGGGCTGCTGTTACTGGGTCTGTGCTCAGAAGGCATGCTTGGCTTAAGGAGCAATCTTTACCTATCATGTTAAAGCTAAATTGTTGGATGCTCCCTGTTTGGCAACAAGGCTGAGGAAGTTCTTAAAAAGATAGAAGATAAAGCTAAATCTATGCAAACTGTTAAAGATTTCTTACAAGTTCAGCCTCCTAGATTTAGTAGGCACTGGCCCTCTAAAAATTAGTCCTTTCCAGCCCCTTCCAGGTCTTCTCAAGCCAAACCAAGACACAGCAGAAACCCCAAGTTTTAGTCCCAGGGGACACACAGGACTAAGCAGTGGGGGGCCTCCACTTCCAAATCTGGGAGTAATAACACTCCCTGCTCTGGTAAACTGTCTCAACTTCCTTTTAAAATTTCCAAGCACTTATCAACTGACTTCCCCTTTGGGGGGAAAGATTTCTCTTCATGCAAAGAACTGGGAGCTCATTACCCAGGACAAATGGGGTTTAAAAATAGTGTCCCAGGGATACAGATTTCACTTCCACACGTTGCAAACACCAAACAGGTGGTCGGACCTACCCCCAAATCAGTGGGCAGAGGCCCAAAAACAAGTACTTTCTCTCTTAAGCATGGGGGCTATTCAGTTGGTACCAGAAGAGGAAAAGGGACAAGGTTTCTACTCGAGACTTTTCCTGGTACCCAGAAAAGACAATTCATGGCATCCTATCCTGGACCTGTCTACTCTAAACACCTTTTTGGAGATTCCAAAATTCAAGATGCTGACAATTCACCAGTTGCTTCCTATGCTAGGCAAAGATGCCTGGTTGGCAACACTAGATTTAAAAGAAGCATACCTGCACATCCCAATCAGGGAATCTTGGAGAAGATACCTTCACTTCAAAGCAGGCTACATACACTATCAGTTTTCTGCACCGCCCATTGGCTTATCTACTGCGCCCAGGGTATTTACAAAGTGCCTAGCTCCAGTTATTGCATTTTGCAGGCAAAGAAATATTCATATATACCCTTACCTGGGCGATTGTCTAATTCAGGCAGAAAGCCAGGACATACTTTTGAATCATCTGGCCTTTGTACAAAGGGTTCTGACCTGTCTGGGGTACACCATAAACGAAAAGAAATCTCACCTGGTAGGTACCCTGTCAACAAATTATATTCCTGGGAGCAAGCTTGAATACAACTTCCCAGATGGCTTATCTCACGCCAGAGAAACAAATTCATTTGACAACCTACTTCAAACAAGTGGCCACAAAAACCCTGCTATCTGCAAGACAAATACAGCAAACCTTGGGGTTCATGGCCTCCTGCATTCTTCTAATTCCATATGCAAGGCTGCATATGAGGAAACTACAGTGGTATCTAAAAAGCCTATGGTGTCAACATTCTCAGGATCTAGAAGCAATGATTCCTATCATACCTTGCCTATGCCTAGAGCTCCTTTGGTGGCAGAGGCCTGCCACCAAAACAAGGGACTACCTTTCACCCCACCCCCTGCCGCCCAAACCCTAACAACAGATGCATCAGACTATGCATGGGGGGCTCACCTGGCAGGGAAGTGCATTCAGGGCAAATGGAACCCAAGTCAAATTCACCTGCATATCAAGCAAAAAAAAAATGTTAGCTGTACAGAATGATCTGACAGTCTTCAAGGACCACATTCTTCCAGGACAACTAATGGTAAAGACAGACAACACCACTGTTATGTGGTACATAAACAAGCAGGGGGGATACACATTCTTACCCCCTCTGCAGACTAGCCATGGCAATGTGGAACACAACCTTGAGCTACCAAGTGCACCTTCAGGCTCAATTCCTGACAGGAAAATTAAATACACTGGCAGACGGACTAAACAGAAACCTCATGGACCCACACGAGTGGAAACTGGAGCCAAGGATTTTCAACATGTTGACAAGCAAATGGGGGAGCCCAGATATAGACCTATTTGCCTCTTCCCCCCTCTCCCTCTGCTCTCCAAAGTACTACTAAAAATCAAACAGGACAAACCAAGGATGATTTTGATTGCTCCAGACTGGCCACACCAACACTGGTACCCCTTCCTGCGCAGTGTGTCATGGCTATCCCCATGGCACCTGCCTCAGACTCATTCCCTGTTGTCCCAGCAGGAGAACCAGATTCTGCACCCTCAGCTTCTAACACTGAACCTTGCAGCTTGGCTAATTACCTAATCTCTCCTTTACCATCCCTCAGTAAACTTGTGATGGATATCATTTTAGAGGCAAGGAGGCCTAGTACTAGAAAATCTTATACTGAAAAATGGAAAAGATTCTGTGCCTGGAACCAGTCTCAAGGGATGAGCACAGCAGCGCCCAATTTACCTCAGATTTTACAATACTTAACTGAGATGCTTCACAAGGGCCTGTCTTTTTCCTCCATTAAAAATCCACACCTCACCCATTTTAGCTCATTGTAACACAGAACCTCCCCTCTTCTCTCATCCACTGCTCAAGCAGTTCCTCAAAGGGGCCAAAAATTTGAGACCACCCAGGAGAGTTCCAACCCCAGCCTGGGACCTTAACTTTGTTTTGGAGAAACTCACTCTACCTCCATTCGAGCCAGCTGCTACTGCAGACTTTTCTTGGAAAACAACTTTCTTTTTAGCAATCACTTCAGCTAGAAGGGTATCTGGATTACAGGCCCTTATGGCAGTGGAGCCTTTCATCATCTTTCATGCGGACAGGGTGTCCCTCAGAACCAATCCATCCTTCATGCCCAAGGTGATATCCAGTGTGTCTCTTAATCAGTCCATTCATTTGCCAACCTTCTTTCCCAATCCACAGAACAAAGGGGAATGGATACTGCATTCCTTAGATGTGCACAGACAACTTAGATTCTACTTGGACAGGAATGAACCTAAAAGGAAATCTGAACAACACTGTTGGCACTTGCTGCAGGGGCATAGGGGAAGGCTATTTCAAAGCAAACCATTTCTAAATAGATAGGCCATTGCATTCATTTCTGCTATAAGCACCATGGAAAACCTATACCCAAGGGGATCAGACCTCACTCCACCAGGGCTGCATCTACCTCTACAGCCTTTCTCAGAGGCATACCTACCAGGGACATCCTAGAAGCTGCTACCCGGAGTACTGTATATACCTTCACCAAGCATTATCATTTGCCAATTTTCTCTAAAACCAAAGCTGGCTTTGCCACTGCAGTCTTTCAGGGCCTTATAGCTGGTCCTAATGCTATTTAAATTCCTCCTCCCAACCATAGCTTTGGGAATCTACCCAAATGTAATGACTGCAACAGTGAAACACCAAGGACATAGTACAGTTGTGTACACTTACCATAAATGTAGATGTTCGAGTGTATTCACTGTTGCAGTCCTGGTTACCCTCCCTCCAGCCCCCTAACTTCTTTTGGTTATACCTCTACTTTCCTTTACTATGCTTAAAAGCTTTTTGGTGTATTTGTTTTTTTGTTGGAGGTATAGCATTATACTTTTATATTTGCTTCCCATTAGGGGGCACCTGACATCTGGGGCAAGAAAAACTGATGTAATGGCATCGGCTGCATGTTCTATACCCCTGACATTATGGAAGGAGGGACAGCAACCGATGCAGGACCCAAGACTTTGTTAATCAGGCCGACTGAGGGCTACCTGCAAGCAGATAACCCAAATGTAATGACTGCAGCAGTGAATACACTCAAACATCTACATTTATAAGTGTACACAATGGAACTTTCTTTGAATTTCAAGTTGCAGGGTCGGACATCATGCAGGATCAGCTGCAATGGAGTTTAAAGAGTTTTCTCCCTTCCTCATTGTTGTGCAATCTCTGCGGTGGTATATTTAAATAGCAGGGTGATGGGGGATGCATTTGGGGCTTGACACCTACAAAAATGTTTTTGTTAGTGCAAGATAACATTTTATATAGTTGACCACTTTTTTCCTGACAGTTTGTGTCAGCGAGATTAGTTTACACCACTTCAGTGCCTGTAAAAAATTTCTTCCTTTTTTACTATTAGAGCCTTCATAATTTACAATTCTTCTATCAATGCACCTTCTCCTACCTGTGGCAAATGTCATTAATGCACACTATGCCAGCATACTAATTTGTTTCCACAGGTCAATTGATCTCCAAGAGAGCTCTCTTTAGTATGTCTCAGATACCCTTCCATAGTGTCTTGTGTCTGGATTAGGGTTGTCACCTTTCATTGTGGCCAAAACTGCGCCAAGGCCACACCTGTCCTAACCCTGCCCATCCCTTCCCTGTCTCCAACAAATTTGTGGTATTATAGTAATGTCAAGGATAGTAGGAATTGCCTCTTTTCATGGTTTGCGATGCTTTTTACAGAACGCATAGTAAATCTGCAGATACCAGAGTCTGAGCAGTGTTTTCCAGACTACTGGACACTTTGTTTCATTTCTAGGTAGTCCGGGGGGGCGGGGACAGATGACAACCTTAGTCTGGATGTTTCTTTCATGAGGCCCTTATCTTTGGAATTCCATGTGAGTTGGGGCCATATGTATTTATATATCTTTGTAAGATTCCAGATGACATGTCTTTATTCTTGATTTACAGAAGTGTAGAAGTGTGCTCACTTGGTAGCTGAAATTTTGTTCAGGGCCTAAGCATGTGTGTATGTAGCCATTATGATATACACATATAGAGGATGAACATGGTCTTGAGCAAGGGATCTTCAATGAAAAATAGCTGAATTGAAGTGGCTGGAGATATAATCCCCATTGTAGACTCACCAAGGAGCGTTCTATAGTAGGTCAAACTGTTGTAATAATCTGATTGTTTAAATATTTTGAAATGTTTATGGATGGTAGTGATTAAGTCAGTTGATAGAGGTTTAAGAAGTGTGTTACAAAACGCAAGTTGCTGTTCCTGTTCTGTATTATTTTCTCATTATCTAAAGAACTGTAACTAAGGTAATGTTAGTTTAACGCTGTGTATATTGTAAGCACTGAAATGTTGCAATCAGAGGTCAGCCTGTGATCCATGGTTGAGAGTTATTTAAAATATTTGAGGGATATTTGTATATTTTGTAAATGGCAAATGCTCTGCCACTATTCTGAATGTCATTGTTCTGTACAGATGCACTCCTCCCCTCAAATGTTGCATGTCTGATCAGTTCTTGATTTTTGTATATTTATTGTATTAACAGGCAAAAATTAAATAAATAAAAATAAATAAACTGCTAATCATCTTAATTGAACTGTTTGAATGCCACTGTGGCTGCCATGTAAGCAGGTTACTGATACAGGAGAGAGATTCATGGGAAACAGCTAGCAGGTAATGGCTATTTGCTCTAATGAATTATGCAGCTAGCTTATCACAGCAGGGCTGCCCCTCCTACTGCTTGCTTCTTAGTGTCTAAACTCCACTTCCTTTGTCTCATTCCCCTATTTCAGTTGAATACTCTCTTTAATAGTCTTCCATTTCCAATATAATCTGTATCCACTTTCCCACAATACTTTAACTGCTTTTCTTGCCTCCATCCTTGATCTTCCGTCCACTCTTGGTTGATGCTGCACAGTGTTCTATGTATAATTAATTGTTGCAGTAGCCTAAACAATTTGAGTTCTACCACCTCATGACCAGCCAGCTTTCAAAGCTGTTTGGTGCCTTTAGCGAGGTGTAGCTGTCTGGAGCCTGAAAGGAGCATCCTAAAAAGACAGAGCACAAATCATTTTAGTACATTTTTGCTGCTGAGAACCACTCTCAGTAGGCCCTGTGGAATTGTCTGTCAACTAGTGACCCTTCAAGGCTAGACATATAAGCCCCATTTGGGGAAAACTTCCACTAAAAATGTTTTTCTGAGGAAAACTTGTTTTTCTTTATAAAGTATTGTGTTTAGCTGATAAATGTAATGTTTAGGTTTATTTTTTTAACTAAAATGTTAGCCAGGTTTTGTGTATTTATGTTTTTGGGGTAGAATACAGTGTTTGTGGGGGGCTGTCAATGGTTTGCTTAACTCAGAAAACCACTTGTTCTCTACCTCCACCCTTCCTGACCTTGTCCAGACTCAGCTGTTTGATTTTGAGGTGTCTTAGGTTATCAATGGAGTATCCTTCAGTCTCTGCTGTTTTACTTTCCCCTGTCTACAAGAACAAAACAAAATTGTCTGGGTGTCTTGGGTGCTAGCCTGGCTTCTGTTTTGCTTCAACTGCTGGTGGATAACTGTACTGTGGCTACTTGCTGTTCCTCACACCACTTTGCCTCTTCCATGCCTTCTTGTTCAGGCTAAAACAAAGAAAAATAATCCTCTCTCTTCTGCCTTGGATTTTCAGTCAGAAGAGTAGGCATTGTGTGTGTGTGTGGGGGGGGGGGGGGGGGTGCACAAGGAATTTCTTCTCTGTATGAATGTTCTGATTCTGGGAAAAGTATGGTTTCGTATTTCACTTTTGAAAATGTATCTTTTTCCTCACTTATCTAGGATGAAAATTTTTTTCAGTGACAGCACAGTGAAATTCTAGTGGCACTTAAAACGTATTATGTTTTGTTACAGTTGGTTATGTCGGATTTTGCAGCTGCTCCTTTTGTATTCCCAACTTTAGAGAACTGACCTGATGGTCAAAATCTCCTGACCTTAGCAAGTTTGACAAGTTATAGAGGTCAGATTCATAAATATTTGTTTTCTATACCAAAGCAAAACCCAACAATGTTTAAAACTTCTGATGATCATACTACTGCTTCTAACCCCATTCCCTCTGTCAAAGATGGAAAAATTAGTAGGTTGGAGGAAAAAAATGCATTATTTTAATATCTTAGTATTCAGGATTTTAAACTGCTTAGATCTTAAGGTGTTCACCTTAATTTGTTTGAGAATATGTACAGGTCAGCATATGCTATTTAGGTTACCAAACCTATTTCAAAGTGCTCTTGATGCCATTGTTTCTTCCTCATGAGCTACTCCTTCTGGGCTTGAATTGAGAAGACTGGCATGATGCCATTCTCAAAACCTTAATGAAAATGTTAAGGCTGATTTTTATATATATATATATATATATATATATATATATATATATATATGTGTGTGTGTGTGTGTGTGTGTGTGTGTGTGTGTTTGTGTGTGTACATATATATCAAATGTGTGTTCTTCCAAAGAAAAGGTAGTTCTGTTTTGACCTTTTACGTCTGAGGTGACAAAGAAGTGTGTTGAAAGGAGGAATCGGATTCAAGGAGTTACTCAGATTTTCATCTCTACTTTTTCAGAGTTATTACAAATGTGCCTGCCCTTCTCATCTCCCATTTTTTTAATAAGCTACAAGGAGCCAATAAACATGTTTTTAAAAAAAGTCTCAAGAAGTAAGGGACAGTTAGTTCTATGAGTTAGCATGACTGTCTGCCTGTTTGGGCTCTTTCTTCCTCCCACCCTTTCAACTTCTCTTCTTTCTTGTGGAACCAGATTGGTACAGTTTTGTCTGTATACCAGCTGGACTTCACTTGGCAATGTCAATTTCTCCTTCCTTGCAAGGCATTCCTTCATACTAAGTGAAACAAATCTCCCTTTCTCCTCTCATTCTAAACAATATGTGGTACAAGGGGTGATAGAACCAGTGTGTCACTCCCATGAGGGCACAGGATTTTATTTTCCTTTGGGTTTGTTTGCAGTAAAGGTATTCACATTTATAGCTCCATTCATTGCTAATTGATGACTTCTATGCATGAACATCTTTCCATATTGGACACTCGTATCTTTGCAGAATTTTTCCCACTGCCAGAGTCTTTACACTGTTCAGAATCTTTTACCAAGTCTGTTTTTTTTTTCAATGTCAGAAGTCTTCTTTCATCCCTTGTTTGGTTATGCCCTGGAAGAGCCTTTCTTCCTCCAGGCTAAGTGCAAGTGGCTTGCAATTATTTCTGCGTTTCTCCAATCATATCCAGGTCTATATTAGAACATTGAATGTTCAAAATCGTGAACTCTGTAATGAGTGAAAATGCCAGACCTCAAAGTACTTGTCTTGGGATTACAGTTCAGTGAAGATTGGAATATTTGCCCTTTCCTCACTGTAGTGCGATCTCGGAGTTGGAATATATATTTAGTGGGGGGTGCAGCACCCCACAATAGTTTGAGGTCTAGCATTTTCACTTAGAGCATTCATGATTTTGAACATTTGATGTTCAAATATAGACTGTCATACTCATGTTTCGGTTAGGAATTTTTCAGGACTTTGGGGTACATGGCATTGAAGATTCTCATACGTTTTCTGGCCAAGCTTCACATGAGGGAAACAGTACCTCAGATAAGTCTGGATTCAACATCTGCATCCATTGTTTCAGATTCCAATTCTGTCATTTGCAAAGAGAAGATTCTATGGTGGGCAGACCATTTGTTGTTTTTCCACGTCCTTCATTCTCCCCTCTGCTCCATCAAAGTATCAAAGTCTTTTTTTTTTTTTTTTTGCAATCCACGTCCTTCATTCTCCCCTCTGCCCCATCAAAGTCAGCCAGTGCAAATGCATCAGACCTGGCATGAGGTGCATTTTCCAAGGGGATAACACTGTAAGCCTAATAGAATCCTCAGTACAGACAATAATACTTTAATGTAACAGAGATGTTGGCAGTGATCATGCGTCAAAAGCCTTAAAACATCTCTGGTCCCCAGGACCTTTGTAAATTTACACAGAATCACAATGATCTACATAAACTAACAAGGAGATACCAGATCTTACCCTCTTTGCGGACTTGCTGTGATATCCTTGGGAGATAGCAGTTCAGCTCAAAGGCTTCATACATTCTGTCAGAGTAAACTTGATTACAGACAAAGCAGAACCAGAACAGACTCCCCAAATATGCAGTTTTCACCCAGGGATCTTCCAAGAATTAATTCAGATGTGGGGAACACCTTAAGTAGATCTGTTTGCCTCATGGCAACTAAAGAAATTCTGCTCCAGGACTTCTTGGTAACAGACGTGAAAGGCAGAGGTATTTCTTTTTCTCATGGACAGAAATATTCTTAATTGCTTTTCCACCCTTTCCACTGATATTCAGGATTCTTTTAAAGATCTACAAAGACTCCAAATATTGTGGCAGTAATTGTCTTTTGGCATTGGCAACAGTGGTTCTCTCATCTGTTCAATCTTGTCAAGAGCAGTTATCACAGGCTTCCTCACAGACTGTATTTGTTCACACAAGACAGGGGTTGTTTGATTCATCCCAACCTAAAATCTCTTCATCTCACTGCCTGGATGATTGAATTTTGATACCCTTTAGGTACCCTTTTTTCTGAATACAAGCAACAGGTAGCAAATGAGGCAAAAAAAAGTTACAGAAAATTTTTATATGTGCAAGTGGAAAACATATTGTAGTTGGTTCAATTCCAAGAAGTAGGACCCCTCTTCATGCCTGGCTACCTCTGGTTCTTGATTATCTGTGTCCTTTCTCATTCCTTTGTCAAGGTTCATTTGTTGGCCATTTCTGCTTGTCCACCCTTAGTTCCCCCATTTCTAATCCTTTCCAAGCTAAACAGTATTTGAAAGGGGTGTTTCTCAAGGAACCCACACAGGTTCAATCGGAGCCCTCTGGAGATTCAGACCAGCAACCCCAAATATTCCTAGTAAAAGACATGCAAGTGGAGACATTTGGGACTCCCCTGCAGAACAGTGTAAAAGTGGATGGTGACCGTTTCTCCAGTTGTCAGGTTTTTTTTTTCTTTTTTTGGTGAGTTGGTTCATGGAGTAGTGTTTTTGGACTCCCCTGCAGAGTCCCTAACATCTGACAATGACATGGATGAGTGAGAGGATTATCTCCAGTTCCCTCCTGAAGATGCCATATTTGGTAAAGTCCTTGAATTTATGCACCTGGGGAATCTTGGCTTACTAACCCCACCCTAGGATGAGGGGATGCTTTCTGAGTCTTATTGTTTTGCATTGTCAACCTTTTTGGTCGTACCTCCTGCTTGATCATTTTATAGATTTGGCCACAAAGAGGAAGTGGAAGGAACCAGACTTCATTGAGTGTATTCCTCAGAAGGTGGACAAAATTTTCTGTTTCCCTAAGGATAGACAGCACTGGCCCAAGTGTCCTTAGGTGGACTGTGTGATTGTAGTAGCAGACACCAAATTAGGGCTGGCAGCTGATACAGCGGCTGACCATCTGTCTAACAAGGAGTCTAGTGCATTGTTCTCAGGTATCTTTGCCTTCTGGACATTGAACTGTGCCACATGTGAGACACTTTGAAAGAGATTTAGCAGAACAGGCTTAAGACTGTATGTGAAGGCACCCACAGATGATTCAGGAACTCTAGTTAAAATCACCATGTCGAGTGTTACCTATCTCCGTTTTGCTGCTGTTACATAACATAGTTGATGGACAAGCTAGAGCAGTAGGGGACAGGCATTATCATCAGGGTTTCATGCCTGGTTTTGTCTTTATGACTTTGTGGATAGTTTTAAGGTGTCTTTCCAGTACCATCTGTGATGGTTCTGCCCTCTTCAACCTACTTACTGAGGTGCAAGCAAGAAGGTAAGACTCTGCTGTAGGTGTCGGATTTGAGACACCTCAAAATTCTGTGACTGGAATCAGTAGGTGTTAAAGATGTTCAGGCTTCAGAAACCCCAGTGTGATTTGGGCACAGGTCATCGGTCATCCCTTTTATTGACATCACCCAGGAATTCAAAGACACCTGCAAAACTAGGGATTTTATTGCCCATTTTTGGGCAAGTAGTTACAACATCCCTGAAGGCTTACCAACTCACCTCTGGAGGCAGCTGGGGACTGCTTATCTGTCCACTCGGCTGTGTAGATGACCATCATTCAGGACAACTGGGTGAGAGTATCCAGAGGCTATGTGATGCCCTTTTCCCATCCCCTCCCCATCAGTTTCAGACATTGTCAGACATCCCACTCCACTAACTAAAAATGGTAAAGAGAGAAATCATTACTCTGTTGGGGAAAAAAGTCAGCAGAGAGTTCCTACCAGATCAAAGAGGATCCGGAATGTATTCAAAATTCCTTGCAGTTCCAAAGAAAGGCAAGGACTTCAAGCCAATCCTGGATCTCATTGACCAAAATTTCTACATCAAGAAGTCCCCTTTCAGAATGGTCAGTGCAAGTGATTTTACCTTGTGTGAAGGCAAACAACTGCATGTGCTTGATAGATCTCTAGGATTTCTACCTCCATATAAACATGTCAAAACATTTAGGATGTTTCTTTGTTTCTGGCTAGGAGACAACCATTTTCAATTCAGAGCTCTGCCCTTCGCTGTCACCACAGTTCCCTTGAGTGTTCACCAAATTCATTGCAGTAGCCACAAACCACTTGAGACTCTGAAGGTTCCAGGTGTTCCCATACTTAAATGATTGGCTCCTCACTACTGCTACTACAGTCAGATAACAGCCGGAGATTATTTACAACTTTGCTTATCCTTGGGTATTTCTGTCAGCTGCAAATCACATACTCAACTCATTCAGTCTGTCCTCTTCGTATATTGCCATGTGGACACACACTGTCAGTCTTCTGACCTCCATCAGTTTTTCAGTGATGTCAGTAGTATATGAACTGTCTTATAATGCCCTCTCCAAATCTTTCTTGTTGCTGCATTTGCTGTATTGGTCAGGTCAGTGGTGCAACAGGTAGTGCACACATCTCTAGTGCAGAAGGCAGTGGGTTCTATTCTGACACCAAGTAGATCAATCGCTCACATTGCAGTGCAGGATAGGGGGGGGTTGCACTCCTGAATGTGCCACCACCCTTCAGATGAGATGTTAAACCAAGGCTGCATCTGCTTGATTTGTTGGTAGCTCAGGTAGATGTAAAAGATCCCATAGCACCTTTCAAAAAGAGTAAGGGGTATTGATATATGCATTACATATTATTTACATATTTACATTATTTACATCTGCTTACAAATCCCCATACATTATAAACTTCAATTTAAGCCTTCCTCCACTGTTTTATTCACAACCAAAACATTTTTTTCTCCAGTATCTTTGTCAAAGTCCAATTCCCACTGCATTTGACTTCATTTAGTCTTGTCATCCCATATAGTCCATGAAACATAAAATATTACTCTCCATGTTCTTCACTTCTTCCTGTTGTAGTGCTCCATAATAACCATATTCTATTATGTCCATATTTATTTGCTCAAATTTTAACAAACTTACCACCCTATTATATTTACATATTTCTTTGCACAAATTAACACTCACATTTCAAAAACACATGCTCAGTAGTCTCAAACTCTCTATATTTCTTACATATTCTATATTGCTATTTCTTGTATGGCGCATTTGCCTTAACTTGCAATTTTCTAATAGACAATATCCGTTATAAATCATTACATTCTTTAATCTTTTTATAGTTATAGTGCATCATTATGGCTTTTTTCATATCTGTTTCTAAATCATTTCATGGATCAATGCAATAAAATGCTTTCATAATATTTTTCTATTTTTCTCACATATATTCTTTTTTTTTATTTTTCATAACACAGTTTTGTTTTGTACCCTTTCATTTCTTCATTTGCAATGCTTTTACTTCTTTAACTTCCATTCCTTCCCACAATTCTTTGTATTTATAATATAGTATAATTTCTATCAAGTTTTTATTTTCCTTCATAATTCCTTTTAATACCTTATATAACTTTAAAGATGCTGCGTGTACTAATGGGTTTATTAAACCCAAGCCTCCTTGCTCTTATTTCATATATAGAAGCCCTCTCTTGACTGGATTCAATCTAGCCCCATATAAAAGAAAATGTAGTCATCATTAGCTCCTTTTCATACTTAATAGGAATCATATAGATGTTAGTAAGATAAGCATGTTTTTCCTTTTACCATGGTGTTCAAGAAGTGTGCTTTCTTCTCTATGAAAATCTATGTTTTCAAAAAATTAGTCATATCCTTTACTTCTTTGAATACATTAACCCATTGCTTTTGTCCATATTTATTCCTTCTAAAAATTATTCCTAATATATCTATATATTTATTTCATTGAACTCAATATCTCGTATCATACCTTCAAAACCAAATCCTTTACTTTTCTTTTTATTTATACTTAAACCATTTTTTTAAATTTGTACTTATTTTTTGATTTACTTCATCCATCCATACTTTATTTTTAACAATTAGTACAATATCATCCTTTTCTTTTTCTGCCAAATACATTTTGGTCATATATTCTATCCATTTTTGTAACCTTTTTATTATTCTCATAAAAAAATTATAATTCATATTATTCAGTGTCATAGGTCTCCACTTTATCTTCTTTTTTAAATATACATTTTATGACTCCTGTACATATCTCTTTTTCTTTAATTCCAGTTTCCAACCGTTCATTTATAACCTTTATAAAAAAAAAATTTATTTTTTGCCACTCCTTCATTTCTTTAAATGTACCATGTTCACTTCCATCAAGTCATGTTGCAGAATTCATGTTAATATCTTTTAGAATTTCATTCAGTTCTTTCATACTTATTTTTTTTTTAAATGCTCATTATCTTTAATTTTTTACCGTTATAAATTTGTTCTGTTTTTTTCTCTTTCAACAAATAATTCCAATACATATTCTTTATTCTTTCCTTCTAAGCAATATTTTTGTTTACATAAGTTAATTTCAGTATAATTAATTTTATATATTTCTCTTTTTTTCATAAAAGGAATTTTTCTTCTCTAATTATATACACTTCTCTTTCGTTTCATAAAATGAATTTTTCTTCTCTAACAAGTCTCTGAATGTTTCTTGACTTAATATCTTATCTCTCTCTCTTTTTCTTTTCTTCCTTATACATTCTAAAACACTTTTTTATGTTTCTCTTTAAAATTAAGCCACCAAGCAGTCCAATTCTCGTAAACCTCTCTCTTATTCATATGATTTTGCATAATTCCATAAGTTATTTTTTTCTGTTTCATGTGAAATATTTCATTATTTCTCTTTATCCCTTTTCCTATTCTTATATATACTTAATTTTCCTGTAATTTAATCCATATAGCCACGTAGTCTGAACATCCAGCATACTTAATTCCTTTTTTAATTTTTAAATTCAGATATTAAAAAATCAATTTTTGTCCTAATTTCATTCCTTTTGCAGGTTCAGTGGTTATTTTCCCATACACTTAACTTTCCACTTCTCATAATTTCTTTAACAATTTTAATATTACAATTGCTCTTATTTTTTCTTAAATTACAGTTAAAATCACCCACCACTATAATGTCCATATATATGCAGACATATTCAAGAATATTTTTTAAATATCATTTCTCTCTTTTTTTTGTTACATATGCATATAAAGCTATAATTCTATGCACATATTTTTCCACCTCGTCTATTACTGTAATTCGTCCTAGTTTCTCTGTGGTTGCATCTAATATTTTAATGCTTTCTTGACATAATATACATATGCCCGAGCACATTTATTTCCCCATTTTCCAAACTACCACACCATTCCAAAGTTTTTCAGTTTGTGTTCTTTCTTCCTCTGTTAATAATCTGATAAATGTTTTAGAGAAGGAATGAGGTTTAAGGGAAGGCAGGAATTGAGTGACCTGTGTAATGTTCAACTGGCAATGACTGTACAGATTATATTTGATGTATAATGTTTGTATGCAAGAATGTCAGTAGGGTTTTTCATTTATATAAATGTATGATTGCCTTATCACAAGTGATAATTAAAAATGTTTTAAAATACTAAGTGTAAAAACAAAGTGCAGAAAAAAATGAAATAGCTTGAGAATTTTTTTTCATGATGGAGGGTAAAATTTCCATGACTCAGTATCTGATAGCAGAAGAACAACCAAAGCAATCCCATCTAATACAGAGGGTAACTGTTAAGCATCTACAATTTAAACAGAAAAACATTTTAAATTCTAAAAAAATGGACTCTGTTCTCTTAGAATTCCAGTAATGTTTGCTTTGTCTACCACAATATTATTTAAAATATTATATTCCTGGTTCTTGTTTCCAGAACTTTGACCCTACTCTTAAGCAAATGACTTTATTTAAACAGCGCAGCAAACTCAGAGTTCACAAACATTATGCTAGCTTGCAGAGGTTAATATGCAATGTTAAGTTGTCTATCTCGCCTTCATTCTTGCTGGATGGGTTCGGAGCCGACCTCGGCTCCGACTCGGCCACTCTAAAGCTCGAGAGTTGGTTCCACCGGCTCGAGGCTCCCCTTATATCCCACAATGCTAGGCGAGAGTTACCTCAGATCTCGTTTGCCGCTACAGCTTCGAGGTTGGTTTTCTACCGGTTCCTGGTAAGTTTTAGCTTTTTTATAAAAAGTTACTCTTGTTTCCCCTTTTTTTAGTTTAATTATTCCTAAATTAGTGTAGTTTATTAAACTCTATCCCCGAACCTATTTTCTTCCCGTTTCTTGTCAAAAGAACTTTTAGTTCTTCCCTTGGGCCTTTGGCCTTCCCTTCCCTAGGGAGTGTTTGTGTAGTGTACTACTGTTTGTTGTACTTAATTTTACTATATTTTTACTATATTTTTAATATAGTTGTTATTTTGACAGGGTATAACTGGTGTGTTTGAGTGTGTGTTTGTTTTCACCAGTTAGGATATGTCTAAAGAAGCAAAGGTCTCCGGATTCAAGAAGTGTGATGCGTGCTGTTAGAAAATGTCTCTGACAGACGCTCACACTTCTTGTGTCTATTGTCTGGGGCCTTTGCACCTGCAGGACTCCTGTGCTGTCTGCCATGGCTTCAGCCCCAGGGTCCTGCAGGAAAGGAAAAACAAGCTCATATTGAGAGGCTTGTTGAAGCCTGAGGATTCCCTGTCTGTCTCAACAGGGAAGCCCTCCAAGGCATCGAGGTCTTCGGCTCCGGCTTCTGAGCCGAGACCTCAGGTTGTTCAACCTTTGCCTTTATCGGCTCCGGCTGGAGCCGATAAGACTCAGTCCACAGTTTCTGTGGCTCCTCGGCTCCGGCCGGAGCCGAGGTTATCGAGGCTACCGTGTCGGCTCCGACAAGATCTTCGGAGCCGACAACCAGAAAGAGGTCTAGGTCACCTTCTCTTGGCTCCGTTCATTCGGCTCCAGGATCTCCCTGCTGTCTGAACGGAGCCAAAGGTCTCATTCCTCTAGGTCATCGAGGTTGTCTGATCATGACCTTCAGAGGGTGGTGAGTCGACTACTCAAGTCTGAGGCACTGGCCCAGATGCTTCAGAGCCCGACTCATCAGTCGGTGCCTGTCCCGTCCATCAACTCCTTCCTCCTTCGACTCTCTTGAGCTCGGAGCGGGTGTCGGAACCGAGACTGTAGTCACCTCGAGCCGAGACAATTGTCTTCGGCTCCGTCGCCGGCTCCGTTTTCTTCCATGGAGGAATCTCGGCGCGGACTTCCCTCGTCGGCTCGAGGGTGAGTGGCATCGGACCCTTGTCCGACCCCTCTCCCTCTCGGTGCTTGGCTGGTGAGTTCGGCTCCGACATCGGCCTCGGAGCCATCACTGTCGGTGCCGAGGGGTCTTTAGCTCCTCGGAGCGGGGACCTCTGGCTCTGCCTGACAGGGTGCTGAGGTCATGCGGAGTGTGTTAGAGCCTGGCTCTACTCCACAGTCGGCTCCGTCAGCCCCTCCCTCTATGCTGCCTCAGGGTAAGTCGACTCACTCCCTCATCCCGGACCGTAGAGAGCAAACTCCTCAGGAGCCCCCTGTGGGGGTTTCATCCTCTTCCGAGGCCTCTCCTGATTTGGCAGAAGAGCCCCCTCGGAAGAGGAAGTGCAAGAGGAAGCACATTGACTCACCTGAGTCTATCACGTCCGACACAGATCTGGATGATTCTGAGGGTTCCCCCCGTTCCCCTTCTGAAGATGTCTCATTTGCAGACATTCTGGAGATCCTTAAACAGAGGGAGAATTGGCTGGCCCTCAACCCTTCGGAGGACGAATCTGTGTATCTTGAGGCGTTTGGCTCTCGTCCTTCCACCTCCTGGGTGTGCCCCCCCCTTCCACCCCCTCATGCAGGTGGTTGCTAAAAAGGCATGGACGGCTCCTGATTCAGTGGACCCCACTCCCAGGAGACCCTCCAAATTCATCACAGCTCCAGCAGACAAGGAATTTTTATCAAAAGGAGTCTCTGTGGATGCTATGGTGGTAGCTGCCGCCACAAAGAAGGAACTGGCTGATCCTTCAGTGCCTGTCCATCCACCTAACAAGGAATCTAGGTCCATGGATAGGCACGGAAGCGGATGTTCTCCTCAGCGACATTTACTATGCGTTCGCTGAATTACCTGTGCCATTTCACTCGTCTTCAAAGGGACTTGATCAAAGAAGCGAGTGAAATGCTTAAGGACCCTACAGCTGCGGGTTTCAAGAAAAATGAACACGCAGCTGGCTATCCTTAATTCTATTTCCAACTCCTCCATGCCTCCTCTCTTATGCGGCCGATGGAGCGAGCAGAGCCGCAGGAACAGGGGTAGCCTTACGTAGGCACGCCTGGATGCGGCTATGCAATTTTGGAACCTTTCAAGACGTCTTTCACAAACTCCCTTTGATGGATCATCTCTTTTGGTCCACAAGTGAAAGAAACCCTGACTAGGTGCGAGACGGATGGCAAGACCCTTTCTGCCGCCGGAGTCCGTTTTCCACTCCTTCAAGGCCTTACCCCAAAGGTCAGAAGGGGAAAGATGTGGTTCCGTAAACAATCTCAAGGGACTTCGCCTGACGACAGAGTCGGTTCCCGCCAGAGGCAGAGGGGAACAACAATGGTAGACGCCGCCTAGAGGCAGAGGGGTCCGCAGAACCAGGGCAATCGAGAAACGTCTTCCGATAAGCCCTTTCAGCATCCCTGAGGTGTTGCCCGGCTGCCCATCTTCGGAGGCAGTCGGGGGAAGATTGTCACTGTACCCAGAAGCCTGGCTATCCTTGACAAAAGACAAATGGGTACAGTCCATCATTTCAAGGTTATTCTATTCCCTTTCTTCGTTTTCCAAGTCGGTCAAAAAAATCCCTTCCAGATGTTCCACCCGCTCAAAGGGATATAGCAGCTTTGGAAATCTCAAAACTGCTTGCAAAAAGAGCTATTCAGCCAGTGCCAGCAGACCAACTAGGATCCGGAATCTACTCAAGGTTCTTTTTAGTTCCAAAGAAAACAGGGGACTGGAGACCAATTTTGGATCTCAGTATCTTGAACAGATCGGTCAAGAAAACAGGATTTCGGATGGTCACGCTGCAATCCATTCTTCCCCTGTTGGGAAAAGGAAACTGGATGTGCTCTATAGACCTTCAGGACGCGTACTATCACATAAAAATGAACAGACGCTCCAGAAGATTCCTCCGCTTCAGGCTGGGAACCAGTCATTTTCAATTCAGGGCCCTGCCCTTTGGTCTCACCACTGCCCCGGTGTTTACCAAATGCATGGCAGTGGTAGCTTCTCACCTGAGACGACAAGGATTCCAGGTGTTTCCATATTTGGACGACTGGCTCCTCACAGCTCCCACCAAGCATCTCCTTTTGATGGCCAGAGATTACACTTTTCGCATCTGTCAAGAACTGGGTATCTCAATAAATTGCGAAAAGTCTGTTTTGTCGCCTTGTCGCTATTACCTACATAGGCAAATTTAGATACTGTAAACATGTCTGCAACACTAACGAACCAAAGGATATCAGACATTCAAAGATTGGTGTCACTTCTTCTCAACAACAACAGAGCCAAGGCCAGGTTAGTTCTAAAGGTGTTGGGAATTATGGCAGCGGCCATACCTCTCCTCCCATTGGCCAGATACCACATGCGGATCCTTCAGTGGATGCTCTTTTCTCAATGGTCATACCAGGAACTTCCAATGTCTCACACCATTATGATCACGCAAGCGTGCAAAAGGCATCTCATGTGGTGGATGTCTTCCCCCCAGCTCCTGTTGGGGAGACCATTTGTTCCACCTCCTCCGGTTGCTACTCTGACAACGGATGCCTCCTGATCGGGTGGGGGCATTATCAGGGCAGGACAGTCCAGGGCACATGGCAACCAAACGAATGCCACTTGCACATAAATGTTCTGGAGATGAGAGCAGTGCTTTTAGCGTTGCAAGCCCTTCAAGACTCTCTTCCCTTGGGAACGATTGCAATCCAGACAGACAATATGTCTGTAGTGTGGTACATCAACAAACAAGGCGGAACCAGATCATACCCCTGTGTCGAGAAGCACTCAGTCTGTGGCAATGGGCGATTTCTTCTCAGCGTTTTCTGCTAGCATCGCACATCCCCGGAAGTCCAATCACATTGCGGACAAGTTGAGCAGAGCTATTCTCATGCCTCACGAGTGGTCTCTGAAAGACTCTGTAGTGAGAGAGATATTTCTCAAGTGGGGTCAGCCTTGCTGCGATCTTTTTGCTACTCCCCAAAACAGCAAGTGCAGAGAGTACTTCACTCTATTCCCTTTACCAGGCCAACCCAGCAGGGACACGCTAGTCCAAGTTTGGCCCCGGGGACTTCTGTATGCATTTCCTCCTTTCCCACTGATCTCTCAAGTAATACAGAAAGCTATCGCTCAGAAGGCCTCATTGATCCTCATTGCTCCTTATTGGCCTCGACAAGTGTGGTTCCCCTTTCTGCATCAATTTCTTTTGGAGCGACCGTGGAATCTGGACCTAGTTCCAGATCTTTTGATCCATCAGTCGGGTCAGTTTCATCGCTCCCTCCCCTCTCTGAACCTCACTGCTTGGTTCCTCCACTTCCTACCGTAGCCAGGCTTCCTCAATTATCTCACTCTGTTAGAGATATTTTGATAGCTTCCCATAAATCTTCCACTCGAAAGATTTATTTGAGTAAGTGGAAACGCTTTTCATATTGGGCACAAGGAAAGGACATAGATCCTTTCACCGCTTCCATCCAACTAGTCCTTGATTTTCTTGCTGAACTCTTCCATGCAGGTTCATCTCCATCTACTCTTAAGGTTCAATTGGCAGCTATTTCTAATTTCCATGTGGGTATTTCTGAATCCGCCCTAATGTCCCACAAACTCTGCAAAGCCTTTTTGAAAGGAGTTTTTCTTCTCAGACCTCCTGTAAGAAATCCTCCTTCTCCTTGGGACCTAAATTTAGTTCTTGCTTCTTTGATTCTTTCCCCTTTCGAACCTGCAGCCTCATGTTCCTTAAAGTTATTATCATGGAAAACTCTCTTTCTGGTGGCTATCACATCAGCTAGAAGAATTTCAGAACTTCAAGCACTCAGTTGTCGTTCTCCTTACCTTGTGTTCCATAAGGACAGAGTTTCCTTACGAACTAACCCGTCCTTTTTGCCTAAGGTGGTTTCAACATCAAATCTAAACCAATGCATTGACCTCCCTGTCTTTTTGCCGGAGTATTCGAATAGGTCTGGACGAAAATTACACTGTCTGGATGTTCATCGTCAATTAAGGTACTACTTGGACAGGACGAAACAATTCAGAAAATCTGATCAGCTGTTTGTCTCCTATGCGGAAAACAGAAAGGGACTTCCAGTTTCAAAGGTATCTTTATCCAGATGGCTAACATCTCTGATTACCCTTGTTTATGAGATTAGACACCAAAACTGCCTAATAAGCCTAAAGCCCATTCCAAGAGAGCTTTGGCTACTTCTCTAGCCTTGCAAGACAGACTGCCTATTGAGACCATTTGTGCAGTTGCTACTTGGGCTACTCCTCACACTTTTGTTTCCCATTATAAGTTGGATTTAGCTTCTAGGCATAGAGCTAATTTTGGTTCCACTGTTCTCAGGAGTCTGTTCCGTTAGGCCACCCGGGACAAGGTGCTAGGACGGTCCCATCCAGCAAGAATGAAGGCGAGATAGACAACTTAACATATAGAAGTTATGTTCTTACCATAACGTTCCATGTTAGTTGTCTTCTTCGCCTTCTTCTTCGTCCCACCCTCCTTCCCCTGGCCTGGACAGACCTAGAGGAGTTGTGATCGTGACCTCTCTTTCTACCACCTCTTTCTTAGCTATATGCTATTATGCATATTTCTTGTTTCAGGATGTAGGTCACCCTTCTTCTTCCTGTTGTTAGAGGTGGACTCTGTTATAGCTATTCTGTTTTATATTGTTACTATCATAAGCTGGGGTTAGCTTACAAACGAGATCTGAGGTAACTCTCGCCTAGCATTGTGGGATATAAGGGGAGCCTCGAGCCGGTGGAACCAACTCTCGAGCTTTAGAGTGGCCGAGTCGGAGCCGAGGTCGGCTCCGAACCCATCCAGCAAGAAGAAGGCGAGAAGAAGACAACTAACATGGAACGTTATGGTAAGAACATAACTTCTATTTATGTGTAACTTATCCCATTTTCCTCCTAAACTTAAAAGTCTGTCTGACCAGTGCTTTAGGTAAATTTATGTCGATTTTTTTCTACACACAGAACATAATACAAATAGCTTCACTGCAATACATAATGCTGAGTCGTGTAATACCACAGGCCTACAGGCCTCAGTTAAATGGCAAGTAAGTACTTCAG
Source organism: Protopterus annectens (assembly GCF_019279795.1). Taxonomy (NCBI): domain Eukaryota; kingdom Metazoa; phylum Chordata; order Ceratodontiformes; family Protopteridae; genus Protopterus; species Protopterus annectens. Next base: position 19,673,447 of record NC_056730.1, read on the forward strand.
CTGTTCAGACCTTGAAATCTTGTTTCTTTAAACATCTTCATTTGCACACTCTAAATTTTTTTTATGGCACTAATGAATGAGTGCTACTGCAAAACTGTGTTCTTCTGATGGATGCCTTGTAGTTTAGTCATTCAGAAACATGAAGGCTGCTGAGAAAGTATATATGTATACCTATGCACTATGGAACATTACAGGCAGCAGAGACACCAGCCTTAAAAACTAGTGTTTAGTACACAAAGGAATGTTAAAAATGTAGTTTCTTCTCCAATTAAAGACTTAGAGCTAACAAGTTCACATACCGCTTTGTTTTTCTCAATCAAAGTCTCTTTTTTCTCTTCCAGTAGTTTAGGACGCCTTTGTAAGGAACACATTCTAGCTTCCTACTGGTCTCTTCAGTCTTAATCAGACAGGGCACTCAGGATGGCAGCACCCCACCACCCAGGTAGTTGCACTAGGCTAATAGCCTCTTTTACAGGGTAGACTTGAGGTGGTATGTATACTACCAGGGGAAATTTGACCAGAGCATCAGGGAACTTCCATTAGTCTTTTTGATAGGTGCTGTGGGATCTTTTACATCTACCTGAGCTACCACCAACTCAAGCAGAAGGGGCTTCAGTTTTATCTAAAAAACAGTGCACTCAGGAATGCAGTATCCCCCCCCACACACACACACACACACTTATGCTGTGCTGCAATTTCTGCAGTCCATTTACCTGGTGTGGGAATAGAACCCACAGCCTTCTGCACCAAGGCGAATGTGCTACCTGTTGCGCAATGACATTCATTTTGTTCGGCAATACCCATATTTATGGGGGCTTGATAAGAAGTATTTAACCATATGGATAAAAAAGGGGATTCTATTATGGCAGCTAAAGGATATGTGTGAAGTGACTAAACAAAAGATAATATAAAAAATGAGACATTGGAAGCTCTTGATTATGGATGTGGATAGTAAGATACAAGCAGTGAAAATGTTTCTAGTCCTTTTAAGTTTATATAGAGGGCATGCATATTTTTATCAACAAGAGGAGAAGTTATAATTAATGAAGAGTTGAAGTTTATTTGGAAGGGGAAGAGGACAAGAGTTAAGTAAGATAAATTGGTTTTCCTCATAGAATCAAGTGGATTAGGATTACCTGATTTGAAGGTATACTTTAGAGCTATGCAGTTTAGACTGATATATATGTAACATAAGCAGAAGGTTATAAAGCAAAGTAGAAAGGGATGATGATGAAATGGGAGGAGTTTGAAAAGTAACTAGAGAGAGTAGTATTTTGGATTTAGGTCCTTAAGGAAATTAGCAACCCTTAAGTGTTATAAGTACTGTAGACACAAAGACCATCTTAGAATATTGATTCTTTAAGGGGAAGCGCTGCTATCACCCAAAGCTTTACATTTGGCATGCTATACACCAAAAATCATACACATTACTGTATAGAACTAAATACTCTTAGATTGAAATCAGTGATTTCTCTGTGCTGTCTATAGCCAGGGCAATGTCTTCTTTCCCAGGAGAAATTGCAGTACTTGGCGCATTATTTCCACAAGGTGTCACAGTAGAAAAAAAGTACCATCCTAAGAATATCTCTGGTGCCCAACATTTTTATGGCACTCCATGAAATGCATGTGAGAAATCAACCGTGGTATCTAAGTTTTGTCTGGAGGCAGCACTGGCAACCCCTGGAAGAGATGATGCCTGTCATTCCTTGCATATCCCATGGAAAGGAGTAGTGGTTCAGTCAAGTCAGAAATTGGGTGTAACTTTCATTCAGGAACCTTATGATCAGGCCCTGAAACAGAGGTCTCAGGCCTAGCGTGGGGCATACAGTCAGACCCTCAAAGTCCAAACCTTGTGGAGTGCAACTCCAAAAAAAACATAAGTATGAAAGAGATGATGGGTCCAGTGCAGATGCTTAAGTCGTACGAGCCAGTTTGGATGAAAAGTGCCTTATGTAGGCTGGTCATGATTGCCTTGAAGATGGCACTCCCTAAAGGCAGTCTGCATCTCATTTTATCTGAGTTAAGTGGAGAACTAGTTAAGCAAGTCAGTGGCAGATCACATAGATGCCTTCCTTCAGCTAGTTTATAGGTGCGGTGTCCCAGAATGTTTACAGTCCCATGCAACAGACAGCTCAGGAAATCTTCCAAGAGCATCATATAAAGACACTTGGGCAGTGGATATCTTCTTCAAATGGGGTGTATATTATATCCTTGAAGAGGTGTTCCATCAAACGCCTCTTCATCGACCCTTAAACCGCAAAATTACAAAACAGCGAACATTTATATCAGCAATTTCTTTCCCTAAAAAGAAAAACACATCACTACAAACATTAGAAAGTGGGGGCTTTGCCCCCCCACCCCCTAATTAAATATACCAACTCCAAAATTGCACTACAGTGGGGAAAACTGCAAACTAACGGGTGACCACTGGAACAGTGATCTACTTGATCATCTATTATTTATTTAAAAAGAAGTACTTACAAAGATGTTCTTCATCTCACATTGCTGCCATGGCCTTTGCCTTCAATTCACCTTTTGTCTCTGGAGGGCAATCATTTCCTCAATGTCAGGATTCAGTCCCTGCATCTAACAGCCTGGCGTATTCTGTTCTAGAACCTGGAGGGCAGCTTCCACAACAAGTTTTGAATGTTATTTTGGAGGCCAGAAGGCCTAGTACAAGGAAAGTTTATGCTGATAAATGGAGGAGATTTTTAATTTGGAGCAAAACAAAGAGCTTTGATGTTTCCAGGCCTGATTTAAGTGTTTCTCTTCAATATCTTACAGAATTATTAGACAAGGGTTTGTCTTTCTCCTCTATAAAATTCATGCTGCAGCCATTTCTGCTCACTATGACTGTGACCCACCATTATTCTCTCATCCTTTGTTTAAGCAATTTCTTAGAGGGGCAAAGAACATAAGACCCCCGCGTAGAGCTCCTACTCCTGCCTGGGATCTCAATTTTGTGTTGGAAAAACTTACTTTACCTCCTTTTGAACCTGCAGCTACTGCTGAGTTAAAGTTTTTGTCTTGGAAGACTGCTTTGTTGTTGGCCATTACGTCTGCTAGAAGGGTTTCTGAATTACAGGCTCTTATGGCAGTTGAACCCTTCCTAATTTTTCATAAGGATAGGGTATCTCTGCGTACTAACCCTACTTTTATGCCTAAAGTGGTTTCAAATGTAGCCTTGAACCAATCAATTCATTTGCCTACTTTTTATGCAGATCCCCAAAATAAAGGAGAGAAAATTTTGCATACTTTGGATATTCACAGGCAGTTGCGTTATTATTTGAGCAAGACTAAAGGGTTCAGACAGTCTCAGCAGTTGTTTCTTTTGCTTTGGGTTCTCAGGGGAAACCTGTTTCAAAACAAACTATTTCTAAGTGGATTGGTCTTTGTATTGCTTTTTGTTATTCTCATCATGGTAAGGAGATTCCGGCTGGAATCAGACCTCACTCCACTAGGGCTACTGCCACTTCTACTGCTTTTTAAGGGAGTAGCTACTAAAGATATTTTGGAAGCAGCTACTTGGGGTTCAGTGCACACTTTTTCTAAACATTACCATCTTCCCCTTTATTCCAAATCTAGGGCTGGATTTGCCACTGCAATCTTACAGGGCATTTTGGCAGCTCCCAATGCTTTATGATTTTGCCAGCCTCCCTTTACCTCTGCTTTGGGATTCTACCCATAAGTTATGACTGCAGCAATGTGAGATGAAGAACATAGTACAGTTTTGTACCTACCATAAATGTAGATGTTCGAAGATCCACATTGCTGCAGTCAATTTCTCCCTCCTTCCCCTCTGTAGTTAGGAATGGTTGTATGGTTTGGGTGGTAGCTGTTATTTGTACATGCTTTTGGGAAGTATTCTATTTTTGGCTGTGGCCTTTCTTTTAGGGCCTTCTGACATCTGGGGCAAGAAAAGACTGAGGATATGGCGCCGGTCATGCGCTTTAATACCCTGGCGCTCTGATGTCAGATCTGGCGCCATGACCGACGTCAGCCTAATACTTTGGTATTCGGGCCGACCAAGGACAGCGGACTACCCATAAGTTATGACTGCAGCAATGTGGATCTTCGAACATCTACATTTATGGTAGGTACAAAACTGTACTTTATACTACATTTGCTCTCTTGATCCTGGAGAAACTGAAACTTATAGTGGCCACTATAGTTTCCAAACCCTTTAAGGTTGTCTTTCTCTCTAGTTTCCTTATAATCAGACTCCCAACTCCTCACGCCAAAGAGACCAGACAGATTTTATAAAGTCTGAAAAATGCAGTGGTGTCTGTGTGAGAGTTCAGTGGTACACCCCATCATAATTTCCTTTCAGGCATTGGAAGATGGTAAGTTGGTCCCAGGGCCTAACACATTACTGAACCTCAGGGAAAACAGGGCGCTAAATAGATCTGGTAAGAAAACATATACGTCGGTATATATCAGCCTCTTTGGATTTTATGACAATAACAAGGAAATAGCACAAATAAGCAACTTAATATGCAAAAGTTCAAGTTTATTTTTTCAGTCTCAGATGTTGAAATTTGTTTAGGGAATGTGTTTTCTGACACTCAATGAATTTATACAACAGTGATACAAAGAGCGTAGTACATTTGTATAAGAAGTAACCACAGTGCAAGGACAAAATGGTGTACTTCAACAATTGGCTAAGCTACTGGTGTCATTCTAAGGGGCTCCATTATCTGCCTGAGATGACATGATCGACAGACCACGATGCTTTGCCAGAGATGGCCTGCACCTGTCTTCCTTGGGATTCCAGATACTGCAAGGTTCAAATAACAAACTCGCCACCATAACCGGTACAAGCAAGCAAAATCTGAGGGTAATGCTACTCAATACTAGAAGTCTAAACCTCAAAATGCACTCACTCAAGGCACTCCCTAAAATGGAGAACATCTACATCTGTGCAGTGACAAGAGACCTGGTTCAAGGCTCCAGAGAGCACCCCCGCATTACCAGGCTATAATTCATACCACACCTTTCGGCCACCTAACCTGGACTGAAGCACTAAAGGTGGAAGTGTGTCCATATTCATTAAGGATATTCACACCTCCAGACTAGTTGCTCAGCATAATGCATCCGAGATTATCCAAGTGCAACTAATTCTGGGTGACACTGCAATCCAAATTGTAGCTTGCTACAGGTCCCCCACCATGCCCCACGATTCCCACTCCTCATTTCTTGATACACTGGAAAATATTAGGGTGCAACCTAAACACCCTAATAATGGGCAATTTCAACTACCCCACCATTAACTGGGAAAACTAGTCATGTACCAACTCTTTTGCTCAACTTTTTCTGGAATTCATAAATTCCAACGCCTTGGTTCAACTTATCTACACCCCCACCAGAGACAGCTGTATCCTAGACCTGGTCATTACCAACATGGGCAACCGGTGTTCCACACCAGAGGTCAATTCCTCATTGGTCAGATCCGACCACAAGCTAATCACCCTAGACATCCACATCCCACCCCCATTAGGGAAACCACTGTAAAACATTTCTCCAAAGCCAACTTCACACTTCTTAAGACAGAAGTGGCAAACGTCACAACACTCATGCAGACTGACAATAGAGGTACGACTGCTGAATCTTACACAAATGCTCTTTATAAGCACTTACATGAGTGCATGGATCGTGCAATCTCTAACAGAACCAAGATGCTATCCTCCAAAAAAAAAGAAGCCAATCTGGTGGTCACCTGTCATAAATTCTACAACAGAAGAAAGAAACTGTTGCAAAAAAAAAAAAAAGAGTAAAATCCCTTGATTGGAGAACTCCCTGTTCAGCCTCAGTAAAAAGCTGAGATCCCTCATAAAATGCTCCAAAGCTAGTTATGAAAATAAAATTGCCACTGATTCTAAAGACAGCCACAAAGCATTCTATAGCTATGTCAAGAATCTCAATAGCAACACTCAGATCTGCTCTGAGTTACAACACAATGGCACTAAATATACAAAACCAACTGATATTGCCAACATCCTGGCAGATAGGTTCAGTGCCAACTTTACCCCCTTCTCACCCCTCTAAAGGACCCATCTCTATACCAGAAGAATGCAAAGTTCCTGTAATAACGGCTGCACAGGTAAAAAACACACTCTCCAAAGCCAAGAACACAGCATTCATGGGACATGACAACATCCCAGGCTGCATTCTACATGAAATACAGAACAAACTGGCACCCCACCTAAGTACCATGTTCAATCATAGCCTCACCTCTGGGTTTGTGCCCACTGAATGGTGCACAGCGACGGTTATCCCACTCCACAAAGGGGGAGCCACCACGGACCCTGGGAACTACCGCCCCATTAGCCTGATGAGCTTAGTCTGCAAGACTATGAAACGTATCATCATAGAATAATGACACTGGTAATCTCCAAACTCTGGACCCCACCCAGTTCAGGTTTGTATAAGGCAGATCATGTCTCCTAAACCTAATAGACTTCTTTGAAGTGGTCACCAAAGCCGTAGAAGAGGGTAAGGTGGTTCACACAGCCTATCTAGATCTCGCCAAGGCTTTCAACACCATCCCCCACTCTGGAATTATAGATAAACTCACTAAAATAGGTATAAATCCCTATGTCACAAGATGGGTTGCCAACTGGCTCACTGACAGAACCCAAACTGTGAAAGTAGCAGACTCCAAATCCAACTTCAAACTAGTGACAAGTGGAGTACCACAGGGTTCAGTCCTGGGTCCTCTCCTGTTTGGTATCTACTTCTCAGAAGTACAGGCTAACACAGAAGGTCTTTAGCTAACGAAGTTCGCAGATGACTTTAAACTTGGAGCCATAGTCAAAACTCCTAACAATGTGGACATCCTACAAAAGGGTCTCACTGAGACAGATGCCTGGTGTCAAAGCCATGGCCTCAAGCTCAATGCCAAAAGGTGCATTGTCATCCCTTTTGGTAAAAACTCTGTACCCATGAACTACCATATAGGAGGTAGTCTGTTTAATACCAAAAGTGTGATAAGAAACCTTGGGACACAGATGGACAGTAGTCTCTCCTTTGATAATCACATCACCACAGTAGTCAGGAAATCCTTCTACATGGCACACACCATCACAAAAGGTTTCTCATCCAGGAAAAAAAGAGGTCATTGTTCCCCTCAACTCGTCACTCATTAGACCCATTATAGAGTAGAGCGCCCCTTTTGATATGTACTTCACAAGACATCTACATCAACTAGAAAGGCCGCAGAAATACCTCACAAAGAGGATTACTGGCCTCAAACAGATGCCCTGCACAGACCATCTCAAAAAAATTCCAGCTTTACTCCATCGCATATCCCCTACTCAGAGGCGATCTCTGCCTAACAAACAAAGCTATGTCAAATCCACAGCTGTTGAACATGCTCCACTTAAAGAAATCCCTCTGAGCTACACGCTCTAGGGACCTAAACCTTGTCACCCCAATAAACAGAACATGCTGGAGGGATAAATTACTGTCCCAGAGATTTCACATACTCTGGAACAAACTACCTATCTATATCAAACAAAGCTTCTCATTAGCACTCTTCAAGAAAAATCTTGATGATTGGATGGGAGATAGGAAATTCACCCCGGGGATCACTTCTGTGGCTCTACTCAACAGGGGCACAGGAAAATAATTTCCTTGGGTGGTGAAAACCAAGGTACCTTTTTGGCTAGGCTTATATAGGCCCTAAGGCCGATAGCCTAATACCAACCTATGAGTCTATGACTGTAGATGTTCAGGTAGGATCACTGTTGCCATATAAACCTCCACCTCCCTTATCGTGAAGGTTAAACCCTTTTTAGTTTCCTGCAATAAAACTTAGCAATTCATTGGAAACAGTAAGGGTGATTGTCAACATACTTTTTGATGCACTATCTTCTGATCCATACCATTGGTACCTCCAGTTATGGAGTGAGCATAATAAACTCCTTGAATGGACAGTTTCCCATATTCTGCACATGAAGAAAGTGATCATTTGGAGGGCAACCCACATCAACAACAACACATTTTCCCTTATATTCCACTAAAACCTAGCCATAAATTCACCACAGATGCCTTTTACTCTGCCTGAGAGGACCCACCTGCTTCATCTAAACTGGCGTTCCAGAGCTATGTAGAACCAAACACAAATGAGAAGTAGATGATTAATTGCTTGGAAACAGAGACAAACGTTTAAGTGATTCTACTTAAAGATGTATATTGCTTTTAGGAGAGTCTGCTTAAAGGTTTTATTGCTAGGCATCTTCTGTTCCTCATGGTCACTTCCCTAGTAGTGTTCCTGTGATCACAATAATTAATGCTCTTTAGCCCTTCAAGGTAATTCTTAATTTAGGAATGCTTCAAGAAGTAACAGACAACAGTGATATGGTACACCAGTAAGGAAATTATTCTTTTAAGCTGGGACGGCGCAGTGGTACAGCAGTAGCATTGTCGCCTTACAACAAGAGGTTCTCCGGTTTGATTCTCGGCTGGGGTGCCTTCTGTGCAGAGTCGCATGTCCTCCCTGTGTTCATGTGGGTTTCCTCCGACGTTACAAAGACATGCATCTGGAGCCTTTCTCCCCGGGCCTCTGCTGAAAATTGGCTTTGTTCCAAGTCGGACTTTCCCAGTTAACAAATGTTAAATAAAATAAATAAATAAATAAAAATATGGATCTGAATTGCCAAGACATAGCAAGGCCTAAGTTTAATGCTGTTGGGTTTTAAAAAAAAGCAGTTTACTAGAAAATGGAAATCAAAATTTAAACCAACCATAACTGAAGTATTCAATATTGTAAAGGAGATAAAATAACTGGGATCTTTAGAAACTGGAAGCAGTAAATTACAAAGAAAGGAATATAATTTGTGGGCGCAATACATACAGTGCAGCATTTTAGAGGAGTGAAATTTAAGGGAAGGAAGAAACTGAGCAATTTATGTAATGTTTGAGTGAGTGAAATTTGTTAAAATGTGTTCTGCATGAAAATAACAATGTTAGTATGGCTTGTTTTCTATTATTCCATAAATACTAATGCCACTTTCTTAATGTCATGCTTAATAAAAATGTTTGAAAAAAAAACAGTGATGTAGTGTATCAACAAGTAGGAAGATATCCATTTCTGTGCCTTCTGGAGTCTAACCATAATTCCTTAGGACTTGGCCCCACAGGCTGTGAGCACATCTACAGGATGTCTCAAGCTATTAGAACACAGTGTCACACTGCCTAAACAGGAAATTAGGAATCTTGTATGAGTGGGCCTGGACGGGGAAGTCTTCCTCAAGATAAAAAGAATGGGGCACATTAGCACATCAGACATAAATGCATTCACATCTGCAGAGGACCACCTAGTAAAGAATGTCTGTCTTTAAATCCGTTGCCAAGAGCTTCCTTATGTTTCCCTTTTTTTTTTTACTTATTTCTGTGGAGTTCTACAGAAACAAAAAGGCAAAACTCATCATGTTAACACCAAACTGGCCAAGACACACAAGGTTCTTCCAGCTAGTTCATGTATCCAAGGAGGACTCACTGACTTGTATCAATCCTGTATACTTTTCTAACCTACCTGTAAGGGGACCCTACTACATCCCATTTTCAAACCTGTAAGGGGACCCTACTACATCCCATTTTCAAGGGGCTAATGCTCAAGGCTTAGAAAGTTTACATTTTCTACCACATACTCAGTTTTGTCGGTAGGGAAGCACATCCGACGCGCCATATCCGCAGAAGCAGAGCATGCCATATCCAGAGCATTTTAGGACGCATGGTCCAAGGTCGAGTTTCAGACCGCTTTAGTTAGAGCGTCAGGAAATTGGGGTTGGCGCTGCTTTTGCTCCAATATTTTTTGGTTTTTTCTGCCGTAGTGTTATATTTTTTTTTTGAAAAAGTGAAATATTGTATTTTTTTTGGGAAACAGATACCGCATATTGATTACCACCACTTTGTATTCCTATTTTTTTGGACTGGACACGTTTGGGTTTCGGTATAAAACTTTGTTTTGCCATAATTGGTTATAAAAACGGAGGTTGGATTGTATTTAGCTATGCTTTTGGAAGTTCGAATGGGATTACGCCATACTTTGTATTCGGCCCGCCTTTCTCTACTAAGGTAATAAGCGACAAATCTCGGAAGCCTAGGCAGGATGATCTTCAAGCCTTCTCTGGATCCGCTTAAGAAGCTCTTGAGCAAGTGTGATCCGATCCTTAGAAGCTACAAGAGAACAGGGGGAAAACAGCAAGCCAAAGCTGAGTCTCCTGGGAGGAAGGCAGGGCTGAGCTGAAGGCAGGTGGAGGTTACTTTTCTAGCTCTATAGTGGCTAGGGCCTCTCCAGGTGCTTTTGGCCTTCCTCTGGGCCTCTCAGTCTGTTTTGCCAGGGTCTGGTGTCAGTTCTGGTTTCAGGTTCAGCTTCAAAGCCACATTCTTCAAATGGCAGAGGATTTGATATATTTGATTACTTAAATTATGCAGGCCTGAGCCAGATGCCAGGGATGGAGCTCAGGCCTCAGATGATTCAGGCCTCAGGAGAGGGCAGAGCATGCTTTGGAGGATTCTCAAGATGACCTCCTGAATTCCACTTCTATTGCTTCTCCCCAGACTCTTCTGCTTATTCTGATTCTGAGGCATTCATTTCAGGAGCATTTGCATTTCATTCTTTCATTTTCAGGATGAGGGATTTCCCGAGGGAGCATTTTTTGAGATTTAGGGAGTTCTTGCTTCCTCACTCTATAGACCCTTAGCTTCTGTTTTTTTCTTGTTGTCAGCTTCCTTAGGATTTAGATCGTTGGGATGTTGGATGTTGTGTCCCCAGGGGCCACAGGGTTGTTTTTCATTATCCAGTGCCAAAGCCTCACCTCTTTAACAGAGAGTGGTAGGGCGGACAGGTGCCTGAGGCTTAGTCACATCTGTATAAGAGTCCCCTCCTCGACCGGGGGATAAGGGGTGTTAGAGCTATGGTGTTTAGGCCTTTTGGATTGATGGGGTGGGTATAGAACTCTTGATTAGCAATGGAGTAAGAAGGTGTATATGTATTCTATATGTTGATTCCTCAGATTTTAGCCAGCTGAGCTTTTGGATCTAAAGTGATGCCTAAGCACCTCTTCTATAGAGCAAAGTAATTGTGCTATTTAGCGTAGTGATGAAGAGGTAATTGCAGGATCAAATTGATTGCATGCAGGCTTTTCTTCTTCTTTCTTGGCTGCCATTGGCTATTTTGCAATGTGGTTTTCTTCTATTTTTCAGAATGGTTCTGTCAATGTTAAGCTCCAATGTGGCTTGATGCCCCTTGCAGTCTGGAATTTGTGTTGGTCCTCCGTGGAGCAGTCCTTAATAAAAAGAATTTTTGCGCTAGTTCCTGTGGAGTCAGTCTTAAAGAAAAATGGAAGAGAAGGCCAAAGTTTAGTAGAATTTGGCTAAGATTGTTAAAGATTTTTTCCCAAAGTGATTCTCAAGTTAGTAGTAGAAATTGGGCTACTACTCATTTTCCAGGAGTTCTTCTCAGGCCGAGAGATGGAGGACAGCGCCTTGCGAGAGTACCTGGTGAGGTGGCCGTTCCTTCGCAAACACAATCCAGAGTTTGTACTTCAGCTGCCAGATTGAGTAGGCTCAGGTCCTTTGTGACCAGGCCCAATGACTTCAAGCAAAATTGCAGATTCTCCTTTGCCTGGAATGGTGGTGGGGATTATGCAAACAAGGTTGGCATTTTCTATTTCCTGGCCATGACATGATGGAAATCAAGCCAATAAATGCCTCCTCGCATTTCCATACCATAACTCCTCCTCAAAATCATGTTACTTCTTCGTCTTCTTCAAATATACTCCTAGGCTAAGTGTCGTGAACAGGGCCTTCTTTTTATTCCTCGCTTGCTCAGATTTTATCCAAGGAAACTTCTAGTTCCAATTTTGATTTATCTTTTTCCAACACTTAAGGAAACACGGGAGACCAATTTGCGATTTATCTATCCTCAACACTACTCTGACATTCCAAAGTTCAAGATGCTGATGGATACTCACTCTGGATCTCTAGGCTTTCACTCAAAAGATATTACCTTCAGCCAGCAGGAGGTACCTAGTGCTTCTCAAAATTTATTGGTTCAGTTCAGTTCTATGTACTTGCTTTGGCTGAATTTTACATTATCAGTTTACTGCATTGCCCAGTCTTTTCTATCTGCTAGCTAAGATCTGTGACTTCTGGGAATACAGATTTATTTTTCAGACTAAGAGGAATACAGAATATCACTTATTGGGACCACACTGTCTGATTATTCTACAAGAAAAGGGCAAGCAAGATGCCTAGGGAAAACATGTGCAATCTAAAACAAAGTCCAGTCATGTACCAGAACTAAACAATCCAGTTCTCTGGGTCAGAGAGACTTTACAGCCTGTCATGGCTTGACTAGAAGCCTTCGACAAAGAAGCTGCTCTTTAACCGGATGCAAAAATGTCGGTCCAAAGGACAGTCACACAGTCCTTGCAGCCTGGGGACTGTCCAGACAAACATTCTTAGTGCTTGGCAATTGCAAATAGATTCTGGTGCTTCCCACAATTGTGCAAAAAAATGTGACAATGCATGACCCAAGATCATGTACTGCTGTCTCAGATAATACCTTGCATTCAGAAGGAGTTTTTTCAGGATCAGACACTGTGTCACCAAGGGAAGGGACCCTAAACAAGGCTTGTGAGTTGTGGACCAGCTATTCTGTTCCAGATGATGCCTCTGTAGACGCCTGATTCAAGCTCACTGGAAAGCACATCAATGGAAAACAGCCTCATAGACTCCGTCCAACATTTGCTCAACTTGCAATAGGATGTTGAAGCAGTAGTTTGCATTGATGTTTGCATTGATGGCTTTTTTTCCTTTACTTTTGTTCAGGGCAGGTGATGATTCAAACAGACAACACTACTGTCATGTGGTACATCAACAAGCAGGGGAACCCATTCTTACTCCCGCGATGATCAAGAGGAAACTGCTCCTGCTCTCAATCTCAATCTCAATCTTTCAGGCAAGGTTTCACACAGAACCAGAGCAGGCATGTTAGCAGATAGCAAAATGTGATCTCTAGGATCCTCAATTGGAATTGATGTATTTCAACCTCAACACATGTTAGTGTTTGACAGTGTCAAGATCTACCAGACATAGATCTGTTCCACTGAATCCATAGTAGTTTTGCACAAAAAAAAAAAAAATGTTTCATCACACAGCTTGGACGCTTTTATCTGGAACAGGAACAATGTATATGCCATTTATTTCCCCCTCCTTCTCCTCTTCTTCTTCCCTTTGAAGGCCTTGACAGACAAAGCAACCCATGCCAGATTTTGACCGATGATCTTCCCGACAAACACACACTACCACCCACTAGGAGAGAACTTGACAAGTGGAACTCCATGGCCGCTGCCTTTGATTCCGCTTTTTTTGTGTCACAAGAGTCAAAACTCTCAATCTCAAGATCTAGTCTCTCTCATCTAACATCCCTGGCATATTTTGTTTTAGACTTGAGAGGTCTCAGCTTCCACAACAAGTTTTGAATGTTATTTTGCCAGGAGGAGCCTAGTACCAGGAAAAAGTTTACTGATAAATGGAGGAGATTTTTTGGAGCAAAATTCTTTCCAAGGAGGCCTAACACAAGGAAATAATGCACACCCACATGGAAGAGATGCTCTATATTATGTAAAGAAGGCATCTGTATCTGGCAGCCTTTTCTGTTCATTAAGACTTATAGTACCTGTCTCACCCATTTGACTAAGGTTTGTCCAGAGGCTAGATTCCAAAAGACTTGCTCTTTGTGTGAGCATGTTACTCCAATATAAGGCCTGTCTGTAAAGCAGGTTTAAACTGGAGTAAGTCCTTTACATCCAGAGCAATTTTTTGGCATCCAGGCAGGCTTATGTCAGAGTTAAGTCCCTAAAACCAAGAGCAAATCTTTTGGAATTGGGATTCTGCTTTTCAGTAAAGGAACATCTATTCAGCCCATTTACTTCCAGATCCTCCTGTTTCTTCTAAATCTGCTGTAAAGGTTTCTTCTAAAAAGGTAGCGTGCACATGAGGTCTTCCAGAGGAACACTTCTTCCTCCCCACCCTAGAACTAAGCGTATTACTCTTACTTCTTTTGCATCCTCCAGTTTACTCCTGACAAATCTGTGTCTCTAAACTATTTTCCTGGTAATCATGTCTCTGGCCAGAAGGATTTCAGAACTGCCGACATTGCTGTTTAGAGGTCCATGCATAAACTTCATGAGATCAGAGTGACAATTAGGACCAGTCCTTCCCTCATGCAATAACATGTTTTAAGAGCTCTCCCTAAATTATTGCATACAACTCACTTTTTCACCACAGTTGACAGAATAAATGAGAAAGGATTCTGCATACCATACATGTACACAGACTTTTCAGATGTTACTCTTGGAGAATCAGAGACTTAAAAACAATCTGACCATCTTTTTGTCTGTTGAATTCCAGGAAAGCAGAGCAAACTGTGTCACTTGCTATTATGACTGTAATGAGTGGACTCTTTCTGGAAAGTGCAGTGCATACTCCCAAAAGGACAGCTTTGACCACTGCAGCCTTTTTTCCAGAATGGTACAGTTCAGAGCATATCTGAGGCTACTACTTGGAGTTCATTTCACACTTTATGCAAGAATTACAAACTGGGCTTTCAGTCCAGGATTAGAGGTACATTTCCACTGCTCTACAAAAGGGCATGCTCTAATCTCACACCCTGGTCTGAGCTCAGGAGCCTTCTTCACTTTGTAATCTCTTATTCACCTGAGTGCACTGCTGCAGCAGAGATCCTTATAATGAATGTTGTGGAACTGCCTGAGGGTACTCACCATAACTGTAGATGTTTGGATAGTAGGATCTCCCACGCATCTCTCCCCAACTATTTCAAAGGCATTTCTATGGCTTGGCTTTGCAGTACCTAGCAGTTCTTTTTTTTTTTTTTTTTTTTTTTTGTGGAATAAGTTGACTCACAATAACCCTGTATAAATAGTTATGGTACTGTTAGTACTACTGGGGAGTCTTCACCCCCTCTGTTAGAGGTTGCTGATAGACACCTTACTACAAAGAATAGTGTAATGCATGACATCATTAGTTTGTATATTTATTTTGAGGGTGGAGTCCTCAGCAAATGTACTGGTATCCATTCCTAAGGAATTTGTCTCAATGCCCAGCTTGGACCTTACCTCAAATACCCCATCTACTGCCCTAGCAAATCAATTAGATCCTGCACAGCCAACTCAGGACTTTAAACCTGGCAGCATGGCGGATAATGTAATCATACAAAACACACCTCTCAGTAAAGCTGTGATGGATGTCATTTTGGAAGCCAGAAGGCCTAGTACTAGAAAATCTTATACTGGAAAATGGAAGAGATTCTGTACTTGGAACAATGCACAAGGAACTGATACAGCTGTACCAAATATTCCTCAGATTTTGCAATACTTAACTGAGATGCTGGACAACGGCCTATCTTTTTCATCAGTTAAAATTCATGTCTCTGCCATTTTGGCTCATTACAATACAGAGCCACCAATCTTTTCTCATCCTTTATTAAAGCAATACCTCAGAGGAGCCAAAAATTTAAGGCCTCCAAGGAGATCACCAATACCTACATGGGACCTCAACTATGTCCTGGAAAAACTCACCCTGCCTCCTTTTGAGCCAGCTGCTACTGCTGATATAAAATTTTTATCTTGGAAAACAGCTCTGCTCCAAGCAATAACTTCTGCAAGACGAGTTTCAGAGCTACAGGCACTCATGGCTGTGGAACATTTTATCATGTTTTATCCAGACAGGGTTTCTCTGCTGACAAACCTGACATTTATGCCTAAAGTGGTGTCCAGTGTGGCTCTTAACCAAACCATTCATCTGCTAACTTTTTATCCAAATCCACACAACAAGGGGGAGAGAATTCTGCATTCCTTGGACGTACACAGACAGCTTAGATTCTACTTGGACAGAACCAAAGCTTGCAGGAAGACAGACCAATTACTAGTGGCATATACTGCAGGATCACAAGGAAAGGCTATCTCAAAGCAGACTATTTCAAAGTGGATAGTCCACTGCATTAGTTCCTGCTATTTTCAACATGGCAAGCCAGTGCCTAAGGGCATTAGGCCACATTCAACCAGAGCTGCAGCCACTTCAGCAGCCTTGCTCAGGGGAGTACCAGCCAAAGACATTTTACAGGCTGCTACTTGGAGTTCAATGCACACCTTTACAAAGCACTATCATCTGCCACTCTACTCTAAATCCAGGGCAGGCTTTGCCACTGCAGTTCTGCAGGATCTCATAGCCGCTCCTAATACTGTTTAGCTCCAGCCTCCCAACCATAGCTTTGGGACTCTACCCAAATGTAATGACTGCAACAGTGAAACACAAAGAACATAGTACAGTTGTGTACACTTACCATAAATGTAGATGTTCGAGTGTATTCACTGTTGCAGTCCAGGTTACCCACCCGCCATCCCCCTTTTTTCTGCTGGAACTTATCATCTGAAGTAGTTAACTTCATTTGGTCTGCAACCTGTGGGTTTCGGATCCGTCCTCAGATCTGAGCCGGCAGCTTTACCTAGCTAAAAGATCTGAGCTCCTAGCTCCTCCCCCATCCATAATCCCCTGCTACAAATCCCCCATCCTCAGATCTAGTTTGCCGCGGCTTGTAGCAGCTTCTAGAGACGAGCTCTTAGGCGTGGGTGAGAAATTTCCAGTTTGATAAAACCTTTTAAAATATTTTTTTCTAAATTTCTTTGGTGTGTGTGTTTTGTTTAGCCCCCTTTATCGACTAATATATTTAGCGTATTTTTTTTGTGGTAAATTTTCTTCAAATTTTGTTTCATTCCCTCCCCCTAGTACGTGAGTGTGTGGTGTGATGGCTGAAGGGCCTAAAGCCATTTTTTCTAAATGCACTGAGTGTGGTCATAAGCTGTCCCCAGCCGATGGCCACACTCAGTGCATTATTTGCCTGGGGGTGGCCCATTTATCCACCAGCTGCCAGGTTTGTGTGGCTTTCGACCCCCGGGCTATCAGGGATAGGAGGAACAAGCTAATCCTGGCGGGATTGTTGCCCCCGGATTCTTCTTCCTCCTCTCCCTCTAAGGCACTGGTCGCGGCTGCAGCTTCCGTGCCTTCCAATCCCCCTCCCTTGTTGGGGACTCTAACTCCCTCTGCTTCTCAGGGTGAGGGGGACTCTTCTTCCTCTTCTAAAGAAAAAAGGAGAGATAAGGACCGGCACAAGCATAAAAGGCAGGCTGTCTCATCCCTCAGCCCCGCCAGTGAAGGTAGCTAGTCCTGCTAAGAGGGCCTCTGGTTCTCCTCATTCTCAGCTCCATTCTCCTTGCTTTTCCCTGGAGCCGGAAGAGGAGTACCGGTCTCCCTCGAGGTCCTCGAGGTGGCCCTCCAGGCCCACCTCTATGACCTCCTCTAGATCCACCAGAAGCCTGTCCGCTGATTTGGACCGGATGATGCGTCATTTCCTGCAGGCTCAAATGCAGATGGGGGTGCTCCAGCCTCCCCCCCTCTGGGGGGAGCTCGGCCCCTTTCTTTACCCCAATCGCTCTTTCTCCAACCCGGTTTAGGGTTTCGGAGTCTTCGGATCTGTGCCGTTTTGGACCCGGGGAACCGTTGACACCGACATTCTTGATTACTTCGACGCCAACTATGCCCTCGAGCATGTCGGATCCTAGCTCTTGGGGCCGAGAGCCGAGCGTCAGATCCGTGGGGGGAACTGTGTCTTCGGTGCCGTTTAGGTCAGAGCACACTTCGCTCTCGGTTCTGACTGCTTCGGCTCCAACGCCGATCCCTGCATCGGAGCCGAGGGGGCTGCTCTCGGAGCCAGGGGAGAGCGGTTCGCCCTCGGCGTTTGATGTAGTGGAGAGGGTGCTGTCGAGGACTTCCAGATCCCCGGTCCGGGCTGTAGATCCGTCCGTCACCCCTGCGCATTTGGGCCTGTCCTCCGTCATCCGGCCACAGGGACAGCCTGCATCGGCACTCCAGTTAGTTCCCTTACAGGAACAAGTCCCCGTGGGTGAGCCCTCCTCAGATAGCACCACCGAGGATGTTCCTCATAAACGGAAGTGCAAAAGGAGGCACCTGGACTCCCCTGAGTCCCTCACGGAGGACACAGACTTGGAGGAAGGGGAAGGTTCCCCACAGTAACCCCCTGAGAATATCTCCTTTGGAGACATCATGGAGATATTACGAATCAGAGGAGGGTGGTCTGCCCAAAAACCTTTCTCGGACGAGTCTGTATTCCTGGAGGCTTTTGATGCAGGCCTGTCTACTTCTTGGGTGTCCCCCCCGGCTGACCAACTGGTGGACTTAATTACCACCAGGGCTTGGAAGGAGCCAGACACTGTGGAGCCAATTCCCAGAAGGCCAGACAAGATACTTAGTCCCCCTTCTGATAGGCTGGCATGGTCTAAAGCTTCTCCAGTGGATGCCAAGGTGGTGGTGGCTGCCACCAAGAAGTAACTAGTGCAGGAGAGTTCCTTGGTCCACCCTCCAGATAAGGAATCTTGGACATTGGACCGCATTGGAAAGCAGATGGTTGCTTCAGCTACCTTCTCTGTAAGGGCGCTGAACTATATGGCATACATCATCAGACTCCAACGACACTTGATTAAGGAATACGCTGGAGCCCCCCCGGAGTCCATGGTGGCCGAGGACAAACGCACCTTTTCAGCTCGCATGGCCACTCTGAAATCTATTACTAACACATCTATGCGGCTACTCTCCCATGCCACGGAGGGAGCGGCTAGAGCCAGCGGAGCAGGCATCACTCTGCGGCCCCATGCTTGGCTCCGCCTTTGCAATTTTGCGGAACCCTTCAAGGCGTCCCTTCGCGAACGTGCCCTTTGACGGTTCTACGCTTTTTGGCAAGACCATCTGCGACACGCTGGTCCAAAGCGAGAAAGATGGGAAGACGCTGTCTGCCATCGGGATCCGCTTCTCTAACCCCTAATGGCCCTTCTCAAGGAACCAGAGGGGACAAAAGAAGATGTGGTTCCGGAAATCACAGCAGTCCCATCCCGCTTCGGACCCCTCATCCTTCAGAGGCAGAGGAGGACAAGGTGGACGCCGGCCCAGAGGCAGAGGGGGGGGCGAAGGAATCTCGGGTCTCGAGAACCTTTCTCAGAGAGGCCCGTGCAACAGCCCTGAGGGCTTACCCGACTGTCCCTCTCTGGAGGCAGTCGGGGGAGTGTCTGTCGGAGCACCTCCAAACTTGGGAGTCCATTACTACGGATTGGTGGGTGCTCCGAATTATATCCAGAGGTTATTCCATTCCCTTTCTGAGTCTTCCCCCTCCTTTGAAACACCTACCCAATGTCCCACCCGATCAAAGGGAGGCGGCAGCTTCAGAAATTCCAAAGCTATTAGAAAAAAGAGCCATCCAGCACGTCCCCCCAGGCCAGTCCGGATTGAAAAATTACTCCAGGTTCTTTTTAGTGCCAAAAAAGACAGGGGACCTGAGGCCTATCCTAGACCTCTCATCTCTAAACCTGTTCATCCCCAAAGAGAAATTCTGGATGGTCACTCTACAATATATTCTCCCCTTCCTACGGGAGAACGACTGGATGTGCTCCATAGACCTCAAGGATGCGTACTACCACATTCTAATGGACAGACGATCCAGGAGGTTCCTCCGCTTTCGGCTGGGAGCCAGTCACTATCAGTTCAGGGCTCTTCCGTTTGGCCTCAGTTCAGCCCCTAGGGTGTTCACCAAGGTCATGGCAGTGGTCGCAGCCCACCTGAGACTTCAGGGCATTCGGGTCTTTCCGTACCTGGACGACTTGGTTCCTCACCGCCTCCACCAGGCATCAGCTCTGCTCTGCCAGGGAGTATACCCTGGCTCTTACTCAGCATCTGAGTATTACTGTAAACCTTCAAAAATCATTCCTTCATCCTGTGCAGGTTCTGGAATTTATAGGGGCCAAGATAGATACACGCCACTCCAAGGCCTTTCTAACAACTGACAGGTTGCGCAGTTTGTCTCTTCATGTTTTGGCAATTCTCCAATCCCCAGCCCCACCTGCGGAATTAGTCCTGAGAGCTTTGGGCTCCATGGCGGCAGCCATTGGTTTGTCGCCCTTTGCGCAACTGCGCATGAGAATTCTTCAGTGGACTCTTCAGGTCCAATGGTCACTTTTACTGTGCCCCTTGAACACCCCAATTCCCTTGAGCAGGGTTTGCAAGGACTCCCTTCTCTGGTGGCTTCACTCTCAGGAGCTGCGAGAGGGGAGACCATTTGTCATGCCTCAGCCCCAAGCCACATTGACCTCGGACGCTTCTCGCCTCGGGTGGGGAGGCACACTATGGGCAGAACCGTCCAAGGCACGTGGACTCCCTCAGAGACCGTTCTGCATATCAGTGTTCTGGAGATGAGGGCGGTGCTTCTGGCGTTGCAAGCCCTACAAAACCTTCTTCCTCCAGGAACTATTGCAATTCAGACAGACAACATGTCTGTAGTCTGGTACATCAACAAACCGGGAAGAACCAGATCTTATCCCCTTTGCCGAGAGGCTATGAGAGTTTGGGAATGGGCAATCTCCACCAACCGCTTTCTGGTAGCAACGCACATTCCAGGCCGGACCAACATCCTTGCAGACAAGCTAAGTCGCTTGATCCTCACACCGTACGAGTGGTCTCTATACCCGTTAGTAGCAAAACAAATCTTCCTCAAATGGGGTCTACCTTGCTGCGATCATTTTGCTTCTCCGTCAAACACAAAGTGCAGCAAATTTTTTGCTCTAATTCCCCCAATAGGGGAGAGCCTCAGAGATGCTCTGGTTCATGCTTGGCCCCCCTGTCTCCTTTATGCTTATCCCCCGCTTCCACTCATGATGAAGTTCCTGCAGAAAGCCCATCGGTTGGGGAGAAAGATAATCCTCATAGCCCCATTCTGGCCTCATCAGATCTGGTTCCCTTACCTGCGGTCTCACAGTGTAGTTCCTCCTTGGATCTTAGATCCCATTCCGGATCTAATTTCTCAACCTGCGGGATTACAACCCTCAAACCTGGGCAACCTCAAGCTCACGGCTTGGTTGATCCAGTTCCGCTGATAGCAAGGACTCCCGGTATCTCATCACCAGTGAAAGCTATTCTGGTAGCAGCACACAAACCTTCTACCAGAAAAATCTACAGTAGTAAATGGAAACGTTTTTCCATCTGGGCCAAAGACAGGGGCCTAAACCCCTTTACTGTCCCTATTCCAACGATTCTTGACTTTCTGTCCCATATATTTCATCAGGGAGCCAGTGCATCTACGGTTAAAGTACAGTTGGCAGCCATCTCTCATTTTCATGTTGGGGATGATGTAGGATCACTGGCTTCCACCAGGATTTGCAAAACTTTTTTAAAAGGCGCCTTTCTGTTAAAACCGCCAGTTAAGTCTACAGTCCCACCATGGGACTTAACATTGATCCTACAGGCTTTGATGGGCCCTCCTTTCGAACTGGCTGCTTCTGCTCAGTTGAAATTTTTATCTTGGAAAACAGCCTTCCTGATTGCAATAACTTCAGCCAGGAGAGTGTCTGAGCTTCAAACCCTCTGTATGAAACCCCCTTACCTAATATTTCATAAGGACAGAGTTTCTCTCAGGACTAATCCTTCCTTCCTCCCTAAAGTAGCCTCTGAGTCGAATATTAATTAGTCTATTAATCTGCCAGTGTTTTTCCCCAATTTCCAGAACAAAGGGGAATACACATTACACAAATTGGATGTACATAGACAACTGCGTTTTTATTTGTACAGGACAGCAACCAACCACAAATCTGATCAATTGTTTGTGTCCTTTGCCAAGTCTTCTCTAGGTAAACCTATTACCAAAGTTACTTTAGCCAAATGGATTTCACAATGCATCATTCAGGCCTATTTAGCTTCAAACAAACTGGTACCTGTGGGAATCCATGCTCATTCAGCCAGATCCATAGCTACCTATGCAGCGTTCTGGTCTAGAGTCCCTATAGACGACATATGTTCAGCAGCTACTTGGTCCTCCTCATACATTCATTTCCCATTATAAATTGGATATGATATCCAGGAGTAGGGCTTCCTTTGGCCCCACGGTGCCCCGGAATATTCTTCCTTGAGGGCCGGCCAAGGTTTCTAGGTAGCTGGGGACTCTGTCCCACAGGTTGCAGACCAAATGAAGTTAAGTACTTCAGATAAAGAAGTTATGTACTCACCATAACGTTCCATCTGAGTAGGTAACTTTATTTGTCTGCAACCGACCCCCCCCTCCATTCCCCATAACCAGTTTTGTGCTTCTTAACCATGGGATAGGATTGCTCATGCTGTTAGGCAGTAGGTTACTGGCCTCTTTCGAGGGTCTTGTGGAGTCTTTATAGGCAAACTCGATCTGAGGATGGGTGATGTGTAGCAGAGGATTATGGGTAGTGGAGGAGCTAGTAGCTCGGATCTTTTAGCTAGGTAAAGCTGCCGGCTCGGATCTGATACCCACAGGTTGCAGACAAATGAAGTTACCTACTCAGATGGAACGTTATGGTGAGTACATAACTTCTTTTTTCCTTCTCTGATTTATTCAACCTATGTGGTGTATTTGCTTGTAGATGAAGGTAAAGTTTATATTGGTGCATGTATATTTTATATATATAAATTTTGGCTACCCTTTTAGGGGGCATCTGACATCTGGGGCAAGAAAAACTGAAGAAAATGGCGTTGGCTCCTTCTTTTATACCCCTGACAACCTGATGTCAGAGAAGGGGCGACAGCAGCCAATGCAGGACCCAAGACTTTGGAATTCAGGCCAACTGAGGGCAACCTGCCAGCAGGATTACCCAAATGTAATGACTGCAACAGTGAATACACTCGAACATCTACATTTATGGTAAGTGTACACAACTGTACTTTGCTTCTCTTCTTGTTCTGTGAGATTCCCCTTATTCTGCAATACTTTATCCTTTGTCAGCCTCTTTAAATAATTCCTATTACTTAACCATAATTTTATTACTACCATATTTTTAAAATCCATTTTCATTTTTATCCTAATCATCTATCCCCTCTAAAGAAATTTCTATCTTCCCTAACAAGTCTTAAATAATTTCCATTAAACATTCCTTAAATTCCTCTAACAAGTGGAAGAGAACATGCCAGTGTCTCATTTTTACTTCATTACCCTAAATTTTTATCTTAGTATATATGAGTGCATGTTCTGAAATAGTGTATGTGTCAAAGCTTTTGATTAAATATATATGTTCCTGTGAAACATAATTTCTATCCAGTCTAGCCCATTTATTGTGCCTTGGAGAATAATATGCAAATTCTGCCCAAGTTCCAACTACTGAATTCATGCCTTCCATACCAAATATTTTAATAATTTTTTTCAGACTTCTACCCTGTTTTGTTATATTTCTCTGATATGTCTCTTGATACATACTCTGTATTGCAAATGAAGTTTTATTCTCCAATTATAAGTAATATTCCCTGCTGAAAGCTGATCATTTTTCCATAAAATTACTTAAGCTCCATTATAGCATTTTTTTTGTGAAATGTAAATACATGCCAACATAATCCTCCTTCCTTGCTAGTAACCCCTTATTTCCATAAATCTGTCACTATTGGAAGCCCTCTATCAATCAGTATTATTACACCAGTTTTCCTTTGTCCCTGATATTCTGCTGAATATCCATGTGATGTGCCCACACTGGGCCAGTAATCAAGGAGCCTGAATCCTCACCACTTGCACTGGCGAGGGACTTTCACTTGGAATACAAATAGATACACTCGGTATTTCCAGTTGCAGCTCTCATCACCAAGTACAATTTCCCTTAAGAGCACACAAGGAACACAGTCAACTCAGGGTCTGAATTTCTTTATATCTGTCTCCCTCCAGGGCCCCAACAAGGCTCCCCCCACTAGCACAGCTACAGGGTTAAGGCCTCAGAGGAGTGTCCAAGCCAAGTCCTCCAGCATCCTCTCTGTGAAACCAGTGCATCATGACCCTACTCCAAGTAGCTCACACACACACCCCTGGGAAAGGCTGGCACAGATTTACCTGCTGTGTCCCCTTCTACCCAGAGTGTAAGGTAGTTGTCACTGCCACCAAACACTCCACAATCAGCTACTCTAAGGCCCTTAACAAAGGGTGTCCAATTATACTTTGCAATGTTAATATTAATACAAATGGTGGTAGTTGACCAAGACAGCTAGGCCTCCAGGAGTGGTCCACACAGTGTCACCAAATAAATATAAGCACTCTCAAAGGTCAAACACTTTCTAAAAGGTCCAGCCACAATAAAAGTTTTAAATATATTTAATAATAAAAGAGCATGAAAATACTGAATATATATTTACAGAGTTCAAATCACAGGAAATATATTTAATAATAAAAAAGCATGAAAATACTGAATATATATATATATATATATATATATATATATATACATACAGTAAATTACAGAGTTCAAATCAGAGGAAATATCGAAAATAACATTGATGGCCAGACTCAGTCAAATAAAGAAAAAACAATATTTAAACTAAGCTTCACTATAGTTTCCTGACTGAATCTGGGAGAATTACTATTTCCCAATTACTTAACAGAACAAGGCAGATGATGTGGTGAATGGTCCTTCCTGTTGTCATGCCCAAGACAAAATACTCAATACTGAGACACTTCTCTTTGTAATATCTAAAATTTCCAAGATGGCTGGCAGAATGACCTCATCTTGTCATCTGGCTCTAGATTCTCACACTATTCCTCTTTGAAACAGGATGTTAGCATAGATTTTTTTTTTTATTTTATTTTATTTTATTTTACGTTTGAGTCTGGCTGGATATAGCTAGATATATGTCCAGAGGCAGGGAAGGCCCGGGGAGAAAAGATCCACTAATCAAAATAAAAATCATTTAAATGTTAAAAATAAAATTATATAAAAAATTATAAATAATTACACAGATAATAGATAATATTAAGATAATTTTTTTTTTTTTTTTTTTTTGCAGTGAAAGTTAACAAGGGAAAGGGTGAAAAAGTTAACAAGGGTAGATGTGAAAAGATGCATATCAATAATGTTTATGACAGTGCCTGGGGCTTCATCTCTTTTTACTGAGCTAATGAACAAAGGCTTCTTCCAGATATGCTGTCTCTAGTCCTATGAGATAAGCACTTCCATGGGCCAACAGGTGGTGCAATTAACAGTATTTTTCTTAAAGTAAGAAGTAAGCTAGCTGTTTAACCCCTTCTCTTCCAGTGGGACCCACTGTTGATATATTTTTAACACCAGCAACTTTACAAACACATTTTGATTTTCAAATGTCATACAGTAACATAAGTATCTGTACAAATCAACTTGATATTGAAATGTCACACAGTTCTAAAACATTTGTAACATGTTACCATGAAAACAGGTCAGGCCAGCAAAACTTCTTTCCAAATCCAACTGAGGGAAAGCAGCATCACAGTGGAAAAACTTTATTAAAATGGTAAAATAAATAAAATAAAAACATGACAAGTACTTTTGGCTTCAGCCTTCTTCAGATACGTGCATACTCATCTGCCATTTGATCTTAAATAGGGTTGTGCCCAATCAGAATTGCCTGTTAAGGTGAAACCTTCTCAAAATTGGCTTAAAAGGAAGTATCTCATTTAATCCTGGTGCTTTATCAGCTCTTAAATATGCTATCCACTTAGTCTCTTCAAATTCAGTCAATTCTTTTAAATTGTCTCTCCTGGAACTAGAATATACTATTTGTAAAGCCATAAAATGAAAATCGTGATTGGTATTTTGTATTAAATGTTTACTCAAAGCATTAGTTAAGACCTGTTTTTTATGTCTCAAGTGTACTTGCATCCTGACTCTAAATTGGCAGGTGGTCTTGCCAACA
Organism: Protopterus annectens; assembly: GCF_019279795.1. NCBI lineage: Eukaryota > Metazoa > Chordata > Ceratodontiformes > Protopteridae > Protopterus > Protopterus annectens. The sequence continues at coordinate 19,699,253 of NC_056730.1, forward strand.
TAAAATGATGGATACTTTGTGCAGACGGCTACATAAACAATGTCCCTAGTCTCACTGTCAGCAAAACCTTTTAGGCTGTAGTTCCTATGTGTTATTGGGTGTTGAAAATACCCATTCTGCAGTATGTAAGGACAAGCAGTACAATGACCACATTTAAAGGTGCCACATCAATGTATTTGTATAGTCCTTTGTTGTATAGATATTTCTCTACATATTAATTGCTTTAAATTCATTTTGTTTTTTGTAGCAAAATCTTGGAGTCTCTCCTACTGTTTGTTTTCTGGATTCCAAATATCTGGTGCAGTGTGAATAACAGAAGACCAGGAAACAAATGGAAAATGCACCAAACAAGCCTGTATATGAACTCCGTTTATTGCAATAAAAACACACCAAAATTAAGCGCTTTCGTCTTTCACATAGAAGGCTTCATCAGAATAAAGCACACTGATTCAAGAACCATTTTTATACCAGTACATGTTACATTGTCAAAAAAGTTGCATGTAAAATGGTCACATGAGCAATATTAAATACACAGGATGTTAATATTCAAGCCAACTTAGCTTTTTACAAATAAAACACTGTTATATATTAAATATCTTCAGCATATATTTAAAAATCCAGGCACAGTAATGCATGTAAATATGTTAAAAAATAATTAGTTTCATAGATTTTTCTTTCAGGGCTGGAAGTATTGTCAAGGAATCATTTATACCTGGTGGAAAATTAGCTGCTTGTCTGAGTTGCCAAACCAGCATTTTTTACTTAATAAATTCTTCCAGTCACTCCCCCAAAATCTATGTCCACAGTATCCAAAATATCAAATTTGAAACATTTAAAATTAGAACAAGTGAGGGAATGCCTATATAATGCATTTGTATCCATCTTGTTTTTAACATCATATACGTGCTCATAGATTCTGCTTTTCAACGCCCTCTCCATTTTCCCAACATAGAATCTGTTGCACATATCACATAGAGCAAGGTACACCACTCTGGTGGTAAAACATTTTCCTTTCTTGAATATAACCTTAGATGCCATCTTATTAGCTAGGTGGGTTTGAGGTGCTTTGAAAATATTAGTACATTGGGAGCACCTCCCACAAGGTGTTGTACCACAACCACCTTCTTTTGGTAAATTCAACTTGTTTTCCGTAAGATGTTTAATATTCATGCCCACCTTGGTGATAAAAAATGGTTTATCTCCCACTGCAGTTAACACATTATTATTTACCCTAAATATACCCCAGTTCTTTTTTAATATGTTTTTCACTTCATATGATCTAGGACTGTATTGCACTATACATGCATGCTCATAAATCTTCATTTCACCAGGATCTGTGGGGCTATATTAGTTAATGGGTGGTTTCCTAACAGGGGCTTATATTTTTCCCCCCATTCTGTGTAAACCTCCTCAGTAATTTGTTCCACCATCTGTTTGGGGTATCCCCCTTTCTAAATACATATCTCTTAATGTGAAAAATTCCTGCCTCACATCACTCAACTCTGAAATCATGCATGCAATTCCTATAGCCTGTCCTTTGACTAAGCTCTTTTTCTGTGAAAGTGGATGGTTGCTCGTACAATAAAGGTAAGAATTACAAAAAGTACTCTTACGAACTATATTAGATTTGAAACCTGTAGGTGTATGGGAAATTGCAGTGTCCAAGTAATGTATACCTCTAATGTTGTAGCTATAAGTAAATTCCAAAAATGAAGTAGTTTTGTTCAGGTGGATAATAAAGCCAGAGATATCTTACACTTTTCCCTTCCACAAAATAAAGATGTCATCCAAAAAACTGCAATATAACTGGATGTTGTTCCAAAATTCTTTGTGGAATACATATTTTAATTCCCAGCCTAATAGTACTATATTTGCATATATTGGGGGGTAGGCAGCCCCTATGGCAACTCCTCTTGTTTGTTGGAAATATTGGCCCTCAAAGAATAAAACATTATTCTCTAAGATAAGTGCCATCATTTCACACACCAGGTTTACTTTATTGTGATTCAAGGTAGAACATGTAAAGAGTGTCTCTTCAAATCATTCTAGTCTTTCTTGCTTAGGAATACAGGAAAAAAGATCTTTCACATCAGTGGTTAAAAATACAAATATAATTTTATTTACAAACAGTGCCAAATTATGTGTTTTGGAGCCACTGACAGCAACAATTGGTCTAAATGGTGGTTCAATGATGCTTTTGTGTATTCTTGGGATGATGAATATGACCGGCACCTTAGGATAGAAATTAGTAAGAAAATTAAGGAGGTCATTAGTAATACATTTATCCAGGACATATTCTTCTAAATAACTGTCAATACATTGATATGCAATATTTATTTGGTTCTTAGAAACCTGTGCATAATTCTCTTCATTAAATATAATATTCTGCATAATATTGGAATAATCCTCTGAATTGAATATTACTATACCACCTCCCTTGTCAGGGGTCATGATACGCAGTCCCTTGACCCCCCTTGGTTGATTCATGAGAATTTTTTCATCAGAACTTAAGTTGGCATAAAACGTCCTATTCTGAGCCCGTAATTCATACATGTCTTCTTTCACTGCCTTCTCAAAAACATTAATGAGGGGGATGGGAGTGGTGGATTGAACACACTACTTTTCATCAGAATGTTTTTGTATGCACTTGCCTCATTTGTAGGCCCCACTTGATTCTGGGGAAAAAAGGAGACTGAAATTGAGCTTCGTAGTGTACATCTGAACATGTAACAAACAGCAACATACGGTATTTTGGAGGGAACAAATTTAAATCCTTTAGAAAAAAGTGAAAAAAAATCTTTAGTGATAGCCCTGTCTGTGTAATTATAAATCTTAAAGCCTTGAAAAATATGCACAATACTTTCAGGTCCAACAATTAATATCTGTTCCTCCCCTGGTTGGAATGTCCCTTTTGAATTTTCACTGAACGACTGTATGTATATTTCCTCTCCTGGTTTCTGTTTGCTATCCTTTCTGAGCATCTTAGTTGCTGAAAATCCTGTGAACCGCCTTCATTCATTTCATTATACATATCATCAGCCATTTCCCTGTCATTGCCAGCAGAATTACTGTGCACATCAGAGCCATTAACAAATTTCTCCACAGTTAACCTATTAGTAGGGTAAGCAGATTTAGTTTGATAATGTTTAAGATCCCTCTCTAACTTTCTTTTTTCTTTAAAAACAATGCATTACATTTCCTTTCTACCCTGTTAATTTTTCGTAAAAATCTCGATACTGTGAAAACAGCAAGTCATTCACAATATTAGTGTTTAAATCTTCTAAGTCTTTACCTGCATCTGTTCATTGTAAAATAATGCTTTTTCTAGAAGTTGTATCCCCCATTTATCAAATAAACACACAAAGTCTTCAATCATATTGGCATCGTACATTAAGCCAAAGGGAAATTTAAAAACTCTCAAGCCTTGTAGTATAACTTTTAAATTGATACATTATTTCAAATACACAATTTCCATTTGCAAACTTTTGTATTTAAAAAGTCTCTTTTCAAAGAAAAAAAATCACGTCCTTGAGTGAACCAAAGTCTTGAACATTTCCTTCTACATCATTTGTGTGACCCGAGCCAGCCATATCTTGAAAGTCAAATGCTTTAGCAACTAAAGCACCAAATTTACCACGAACATCATGCTGAACACTTCTAAGGCTAGAAGCTATATTACAGCCCTCAGCCCTTTGTGTGGATGAAAAATTGTTTTTAAACCTCATTTCTGAGGAAATAAAAAGTATATCAGTACCTTAAGCTGCCTTCGGAGACCTTACATTGATGCCAGAAACATCCTCACTGATAGAATTCAGGTCTGAACCATGGTAAACAGCTCCATTGTTGCCTTTGTGAGTCAGAAATCCACCATGATTAACATTAGCTTCCACAATGACATCACAGCACCCTTTAGAGTCGCCAACAAGCTGCACCAAACAAGCCTGTATACGAACTCCGTTTATTACAGTAAAAAACACACCAAGATTAAGGGTTTTCGTCTTTCACATAGAAGACTTGATCAGAATAAAGCACACTGATTCAAAAAACATTTTGATACCAGTACATGTTACATAATAGATAAAACTGAGCCAATGGTATTGTCAAAAATTCACATGTAAAATGGTCACATGAGCAATATTAAATACTGCATTTGGTTCCTGTTTTATGGACTCATCAGCCATCATAATTTTCCAGTTTTTTCATACTATATCACATATTTATTTTGCATCCTGACTATATGTAAGGGTGCATCTCATACCTATTTGTCCACGACTTCATGTAGTTCCATTATTATCTTCATCTATCTTGTGAAAATACGGTTGTCCTTTTTGCCTCCTTTGTTGTTTGTTCTCCAGAGCTATATCATTCACTTCTTTCTGTTTATATCCCCTCTCACTTAGCTCATTCTTAATATTCAAAATATCTTTCTCATATCTGCTGTCCTCTGTATTAAGTCTGGATTGATGAAGAAATTTATTCTTGATGACTTGAGGAAATATATGTCTAGGATGCGTGATTGTATGATGTAAGGAACTATTCCTCCAACATTCCTTCTTATATGTCCGTGTTTCAATAGAATGGATAATATCTTTCTGCTATGGGAAGGTGAGAAAGAACAACTAACTATGTTTACCAATTATCTGAAGTCGGCCACAAAATTTCTGGACTTTGATGTGAACAGCTCTGTAGACCAGGCATACTTTCTTGATGTAACGATCTTAAAGAGGGAAGATGGTTCTATTGAAACTCGGACATATAGGAAGGAATGTTGGAGGAATAATTCCTTACATCGTACGAGCATGCATCCTAGACATATATTTCAAGTAATCAATAAATTTCTTTATCAACCCAGACTTAATACAGAGGACAGCAGATATGAGAAAGATATTTTGAATATTAAGAATGAGCTAAGTGAGAGGGGATATAAAGAGAAAGAAGTGACTGATATAGCTATAGAGATCAAACAACAGAGGAGGCAGAAAGGACAACTGTATTTTCACAAGATAGATGAAGTTAATAGTGGAAATACACAAAGTCATGGACAAGTATGTGTGAGATGCATCCTTACATATAGGCAGGATGCAAAACAAATAAGTCATATAGTGTGAATAAACTGGAAGATTCTGATGGCTGATGAATCCATCAAACAAATAGTAGGAGACACTCCCAAGATTTTGCTACAAAAAAAAATGAATTTAAAGCAATTAATATGTAGAGAAAGATCTATACAACAAAAGACTATACAAACACAGAGACGTGGCACCTTTAAATGTGGTCATTGTACTGCTTGTCTTTATATACTGCAAAATGGGTATTTTCAACACCCAATAACACATAGGAATTATAGCCTAAAATTGTGCTGACTGTTGTACTAAGAACATTGCTTATATAGCTCTCTGCACAGTGTCCATCATTTTATGTTGGCAAGACCAACTGCCAATTTAGAGTCAGGATGCAAGCACATTTAAGGGACATAAAAAACAAGGTAGAGTCAGGATGCAAGCACACTTAAGGGACATAAAAAACAAGGGGCCGGATTCACGAAACCTCCGTGTAAGACTTAATATGTCTTACTCGGAGGCTGCAGTTGAACGGTATGATGTCAGCATGCCATGCATATTCATGAGGGCATGCTGAATCATACCAAAGTCTAACACGGTCCATGTAGGAAAGTAGGGGGTGTGTCCGATTGCCAAGTACAGCAAAGGGACACGCCCCCAGAAGAGTCAGAGTCCTGAAAGTAAACACCCATGAGCGAGTCTGCTGAAATGTCAAGGAACACAACACCACACATCCCCACAGACTAAACCCTACTGAAAATATGTAAAATGTAAAAATAGCAGTTTCCTTTTTTTTTTTTTATAACTTCCAAAATGTTTGCCCGCATTTGCGCTCGTTTGCACAGGTATGCCCTTCGCTCAACCACAGTTAGCAGATATGACATTGAAAAGCATGTAAGATCTACATATGCAAATTAAGCAAAGTAGCAAAAGTGTAGCGGTACAGACATCACCCAAGGAATAGGTAGTCACGGTTTGAGCCCCACAACATCCTCCTCCATTTTTCTTTAAATAAGTATGAAACAATTCGCCGATATATATAAATTTAATTTAAGTAAAATGTAATGAAATGGCCCATGTATTTCTGAACAAAACCTATATTATGTATATATAAAAAGGATCATAATTGCCCATAGCTGAGCAGCACTTTAACAAGCTTAATATGAGTGCCCGTAGCTGAGCAGCGCTTTAACAAGCTTAATATGAGTGCCCGTAGCTGAGCAGTGCTTTAACAAGCTTAATATGAGTGCCCGTAGCTGAGCAGTGCTTTAACAAGCTTAATATGAGTGCCCGTAGCTGAGCGGCACTTTAACAAGCTTAATATGAGTGCCTGTAGCTGAGCCGTGCTTTAACAAGCTTAATATGAGTGCTTATGGCTAAATAACGCATTACCCAGCGTAAGCTGTTTGCGCGGAGCTGCGCAGCACGCCAACCAGCTTACCGTCGGGCAACGTTGGGCAAGTTGTAGCAAAGTCGCCTTTACACAGACACACCTACTAGCCTGCCTAGACAGTAGTAAAATAAAAAAGCAATGGCAAGGATCGAACCCAGGATACTGTGCACCATAGTCAAAGTACTGAACCACTAAGCCATGACAGTTGTACTGAGAAATACAGTATTACCATACATATAGGAATGAATGAAAATATAACCATGACAAAGCAGGTTTGCTGTAAGCAGAGAAATATCCAAAATGGCCAATCACAGATAAGTGCGGGAAAACCGGCATATATAAGCCCCATAGGCGGGAATACACACCATAACTGATTGTGGTACCCATTTGCAGTCAGGATGGCAGGTGCAGGAGAGGGAAATCACTTTAGAGCACAAAGGTGGGGTGTTGAGTCAAAATATATGGTTTGGCTCCTAGTCCATGATCATGAAGTGCAACTCATGCAGGGCCAGGTTCAATGGGGAGCATATAAGGCAGAGGCGTGGAACCGGTTGGCACATGATCTCACCAGTGCCACAGCATTCCGAGGACTGGTGAACAGGTCTGTCACCACCATGCGGACCTGAAGTGACGAAAGGCGGACCGACTGAACCGATGGATCCAGGAGGCCCGCCAAATGCCCAATGCCCCACTACTAAGTATCCATGTAATTAAGTATGTAAGAAATGCTATACTAGCCTATAGTATGAATAGGTATGTTACAATATTCCTTCATTTATATTACAACTGCAGGTGTTCATTCCGCGAATCGGCAAGCCTATGCTGATAGGCTGTTGAGGTTGCGCCACCAGGCAGGTTAGTAATTATTCTGCTGGTATTGTTATAGAATATAAGTGGGACAGCTTGTAAAAGAGTTCAGTGTTGTAACCCAGTAATAAAGGTCAAATAAGCCTAGAAGAAAGATTCTGCTAGTATTGTAAGATTAGATAAGTGATGCAGCCTGGAAAAGAGTATTGCAATCCAGTAATAAAGATTAAACAAGTCTCAAATAGAGTTCCCACCTGTATTGTAATATCAGATAACTGCTTCAGCCTGAAAATGAGTGTTGTAATCAATCAACAAATGATAGACAACTGTCGAATACATCCTTGTAAATTCTGCCATATGAAATAAGTGAGTCAACTGGAAAGGATTGTTGTAACCCAGTAATAAATGTTAATAAAGCCTAGAATTAAGTACTATCCTGAAATGTAAATATAAAATAAGTGAGAGAGTGTGAGAAAGAGTGTTTGAAGCTACCAAGACATCTGTAATAGGTCTGGAATAAAGGTATACTGCATTCACTACATAATGAAATGAATGAGACAGCCACAACCAAAGAGTGAAATGTCTTTAATAAAGTACAGAACCTGGACTGTGTCCATCCCACAATTTGGATATGTTGCTGTACTCTTGCATTATGGAGATAGTATGGTTGTATGAAATGCTGAACATCCACAGTTGTCTAGACCCATATAAATCAAATGTAGCAGGATGTTTCACCTGAACACAGCCAGATATGAACATATATGAATAAAAATGGACTGTATATTAATGTAGCAGTAACAATCCCCATCACCAACATTCCTAAGGTTACATACAGGAAGCTGTACTAATACATGTAGGGGATATATATCTGCCTCTACTAGGAATGTACAGTATATGTATAGGTAGTTCACATTGTTAATGTAATATTTCTCCACCCTACCCTATTTTCACAAATTATGCCATTCCACACCAAACTGGGTATGTGTATTCACAATTAATTCTCATGGACATTTGTCCTGTTGGTTTATACATATCTGCATGTACGTTGATTCATGTGCCCTGCTCATATATCCAAACCTGATGGCCTGCTGCCACCAATCAACCCTGCATGCTGTTGGAATGTCCACTGCTGTTCTAAATATGCATGTGTTATGCTTGCTGCTCAATGTTCGGAATTCATGTGTGTTTGGTTAATGGGAATACTGATGCATGCTGTTACAACTAATTTTGAATGGTGTTTGTTACTAACCCAAAATACCATAAAATACTGCTAAACATAGGACAACAGGGAAGGCGGGTTCCAGTGGACCCACCTCAGCTGGCGAGTGCACCTGGCACCAGTGCCCAGGCTGGGACCTCCTCCTCCAGTGGCCCTGTGCCACCTTTGGGTGAAAGCGCTGCAGGGGATGGGGCTCGTCCCCCCTCTGCAAGCTTGGCCAGAGGAGAGCCTCTACTCACCCTTCATAGGGTCCGGTCTGTGGTGCGTAGTGAGATCAGGCATTCTGTGACTAATCCACTATGCCAGTTTGAGGCGAGAGTGGCGCAACTCACGGGTGTGCCTGCCCGTCCTATCCAGCCCCCAGCACAGCCGTAACTGCCCATGGATGGGGATCTCAGTTCCACTATTGCCATCTGTGGGCTCATGGGCTTGCGATATCCAAACATCCGTCCCCATCAATTGTGTTTACCCCCCACGTGTCATACTCCACTCCTGTATGCATCTTGTTTGTCTTGTCTGTTAACCTCCCCAACCTACCTCCCCAAATATACCTACTTCATGTACCTCACATTCCACTCTCACCTGAAAAAAAAATAAAAAAAGGGCACTCTGTTCCCACAAAAAAATTACGCCCCATAAATAGCTGCCCATTCTACATACATGTCTGCTGGACATATAAACTGATAATTACAATTGGCTGTATAACATATTTTGTTGTCCTCACCCCTCTCTCAGGGGTGGAAGGTGTCAAATCTCACTCTAAATTTCTAACATATGCACAGCTGTTGCTGGTAAAGAATTGGGCAGCTATGGGCCTTCCCTACATCCTTCCTGCACATCCCGAGCTTGTTTTCCTACTGTCCTACCCTCTTTGTGCCCCCTTTTTTACCACTTTCCTATTTCCCCATTTTCTTTTCTTTAAAAGAAAATAGCGCGGGTGTTAGCGGGAGTAAGCACTTTTAAGCAGTAGTCAGCGGTGTGCGCTTAGCTAAGTGTAGATAAGCATCGCACAAACTCGCTTACAACTGCTTAAAAGTGCCTTAGTGTGACAAGGCCTGTAGTCTGCTCATCAGCAAAATAAAATACCCCTGTCAGTCTCGAACCCAGGACCTTGGAAACACTAGACTGCATGAATTACCACTCAGCCACAGCAGATATACAAGAACTTGGTGCTGAAAGAAATATATCATGAAATACAAGGAGTGAATGTAAAGGGAAAATAGGAAGGCCATTACACAAAGCTTGTTCTGTGTATCTTTACTGGCAATTCTTGTGGAATTGCATTACATTAGTGTGATAAGAGAAACAGCCATTCTAGTAGGTAATAATGTTACAGTAGCACCTTACAAACCCCACACAGTATCAGAGCAGGATAAACACCGCCATATTTGAATGGGAAAGAGGCCAGACCTCCCATCTGTGACTGATTGACAGGGATGTCCCTGATTTGCAAAGAAATGTCACCTGTGCCCCACTGACTCTCTGTGAAATTTACTCACAGTAGGCAGAAAGGTGGGGAATCCCACATAATGGTAACTGTCAATAAGTTACAGTAGACACTACTTGCATGTCAGAAATGGTGTAGTAATACATATGCTCAAAATACCCCACAGTCACAACTGCAGAATATCTGAAATATATCACGGGTGTATCCTACTGATATGTACCTTTCCCTGAGGCTGGTCAAATATATACCTGAGAGTATCTCCGGCCTGGAAGTGTCAGAAACACACAGGCATATCAGCCTGTCTGCTGTTAAATACTCTGAAAATAGCTGTAGAATTACTTCCACAAGCATGCCCTTATGTAGGAGTACAACACAGAAATATCAAAGGGATGTAGCCATCTAACATACTAATGACCGTATAGCAATTCACAAGCACTGCATGTGCCTGATATTCATAATTGTTAGTACAATATACTTAGTTGTCCTCACCCCTCTCTCAGGGGTGGAAGGTTTCAAATGTCACAGCAAATGTCAAACATATGTACAGCTATTGCAGTTAAAGAAATGTGCAGCTATGGATTTTCCCTACACCCAGCCTGCACATCCCTAGCTGGTGTACCCACTGACTTCCTGCTAGCCACTTACAACTGTTTAAAAGTGCCTTATTCACTCTGTATGACAGGGCCTCAGTACTGCTCAGCAGCAAAATAAAATACCTTTGTAAGTGTCAAACCCCAGACCTTGGGCTCACCAGACTGCATGAAGTACCACCAAGCCACAGCAAACATATAAGAACTTAGTGCGGAAAGAAATATATCATGCATTACAAGATGTGAATGTAAATGGAAAATAGGAAAGCCATAGCAACACATTCCAGTAAAGACAAATATCAGGCATTCAAGGAGTGAATGTAAAGGGAAAATAGAAAAGCCATAGCAACACATTGCAAGAACCACTGTTGTATGCCAGTTAATCCACAAATCCCACAGGAAAGTACATACTCCCATGTAAACAGTGTTAGCTTTAGCAGGTGTGAGTTAACATACACACTGAGAAGAGTGCACTGGAAGAAGCAACAGTCAGGTTTCAGTACAACATGCATTTCAGTGGCTACAACACAACCTCAGATATGAGAGATATACCAACCTTCTGACTGACACAACAGTGACCACAGCAAACCAACATGGTCCCCACCTTGCAAAACTGAAAGGCCTATGCCTACCTAACCTATCATTTTATAGCAGTGTCCTGAAATCACAGTGAGAACTGCAATTACCACACAGCAGGCTGCATGCAATTACTAAATGCTGGCCACCAATTGGTGCAGAGGCCATCACATGCACATGTGCAGATACCTACAAAAGCAGCCTGTACTGCCAGTCCACACATGCAATAATATCATTGCAGCAACTGGAGGGAGAGAGAGAGACCACAAAACAGCAGTCAAGCCAAAAGAATAAAGCTGTCAGAGACAAAGGTAATGTAAACTACATAATCTAATAATCTACATACTGTGAACCCTCCATATGTGTTAGCAGTCTGTATCTATATGTATATGCAGATGTGCATAGGGCAAGGGACATACTGCAACTGTTAGTGAAGGCTGGACATACATATGTAGTTGAAGGTTGCTATATGCACATATCAATATAGGTTGTAGTGTGTGGCATTGAAAACAGCATGCAGTGCAGGTATATGTCATGTGGTGGTGAACCTCTGTGGGACTGAGCCAGTGAGGCCTGCTACAGCTATACGGCCTGAGGACAGCATAATGCATTCTGCACAACACTGTGCAATATCATTACAGAATGGTATGTCTCACAACAGTTTCAGAAGTGATATTCCCACCATGAAAGGTGGGCAGTCTATGTGCCTACATGTGCATGTATATGTACAGCAATGGATGTTTAGAAGTGTGTGTGTATATATATATATATATATATATATATATATATATATATATATATATATATATATATATACACACACATACATAATCTATATATATATATATATATATATACATACATAGAGAGGTATGTATAGATAGAGATATATAGATAGAATATGTATATACATATAGATATAATAGATACATACATATATAGATATATATATGTAGATACATATATACAGATAGATATGAATGTCTATAGATATGTATATATATATATATATATGGTTATATAGAGCGGTGTGTGTATATATATATATATATATATATATATATATATATATATATATATATATATATATATATATTTATATATATATATATATATATATATATATATATATATATATATATATATATATATATATATATATATATATATATATATATATATATATATATATATATATATATATATATATATATATATAAAGAGAGAGTGAGAGAGGGGGACATGGGGGCAGATGTACTGCAACAGGTGCCTGGTGACCAAGGCATGGACTGAACACCAGTGTTGATACTGCAGTACCATGCCCCGTTCCAAAACATGTTACCCACTAACTACCACATAGGTGGCTGCCTGTCTACCACTGGAGGTGTCAGAAGGGAACATGGGACACAGGTGTAAAATAGCCTCCCCTTTGATATCCACAGTGGCACACTAGTCTTGTAATCCCTGTACATGGTACGTGTCATCACAAAAGGTGTGTGAGCTAGGGAAATGTAAGTCAGTGTGCCCCTCCACACCTCACAATGTCCTATGCAGTATGTAGCTCCCATGACAACTACAGCAAGTGGAAAGGCCACAGACATACCTAACAAAGACTGATAATGCCCTCAAACACATTCCCTATGCAGACTGACTCACAAAACCACAGCTAGAGTACCTTGCATACTTCCTACACAGAGGTTACCACTGCTGGACATACAGAGTTATGTCACACCCATACCAGTTGGCCAACCACCATGGCAACACCTCACAATCCATCCAGCCTACATGACCTAGGGCCCTAATCCATGTTACCACACTAAACAGCACATGCTGGAGGTACAGGTTTCTATACACAAATATGCCATACCCTGGACTAAACCACCCAGCATTAACAAACAAGGCTCCTTATTAGTAGATGTCATACATACCCCTGATGAATGTTATGGAGATAGGTAATATGCCCTGTGAGTCACCTCTGTGTAACCGTTTCACAGGAGCAAGTAAAATCACATTACATGTGTCCCAAAGGGCAGGGTAGCATATGACTAGGCTGCCCTAGGCCCAGGGCCAATAGCATAGTACCTACATATGTCACAATGCACACACACATGTACTCAGTGCAATACCAGCTATGTGAGATTGAATGAGTGTGACACTGACTGTGTGCAAGGCCTGTAAAGGTGTGATAGCTTAGCCTGAGTTTGTGTCTGTCATGGTAGTTTGTGTCGTAGGTGTGAGGCCAGAGAAAGATGTGTCAGTTATCGGGATGCAAACATAGTGGATTGGCATATGTTGTGCTGTAGTTCTCTGTGTACGACTGCGGTGTCCCATCGTAGGCAGAAGCAATACGTGTATGCTCAGTAAGTGGTATTGCTGTTGAATCCAGCTTGCATATGAACTGTTGTACTACCTGAAGTTGTAGGCCTGAACACTACAGTATGGTGTATGTTCACATTCCCTGGTAACACTGTCTGGTGTGTTTCCTGTAGTCTGCACAGATTACATACCTCATGCATAGGTATCTGTAAGTAGGGGCACACAGTACTATAAGGTACACAGTTAATGCTCATCTGTGTCGTCATACATTTGTGTGTTGTATGTATGTGTAATGATGCTTGTACCATGGCCGCAATCACATGTGTGTTACAGGGTATGTGTGTGTACCTGGCAGCATGTATACTCTGTGACAGCAGTATGCTGGCTATATTAACAACTGTGCACATATGTCAGGTAGGGGTATGGCATCAAAGACTAGGGTGGATTACCGTTTAAACTGTAAATGTGCATTGCATTCATTGCATGGGATGACAATATACTTCATCCATTAGCTTGATACATACCCCCAGTGTGAGGTTGTGTATTGTATCCCAAACAGTGTGCCGAGTGCTGGTGTATACTAGTTTGTTGTATGGAGTGTGGCAGGCACTGTCAGACAGTTGTGTGCTGAGCACTGATATGTGGTATCGAACATGTGTATCCCCTGATAGACAGACAGATGCTATATATGGCAGTTAAGTGATAGTACATTAGAATATTAAATGTGCACATGACTTGCTCACATATTTTTCTTTTCCTTCCAGGGTGATGGTGCATCAGCGTAACCCACCTTATACAGCAGCAGAGGATCAGGAGATCCACCAGAGCCTGGTGCAGAATTTCTCTGTGCTGTTTTCCAGGAACAGCCAGAACCAGCATGAGAGGGCTACACTGTGGCAAGATCTTGTCCGTCGGGTAAATGACATAGGTATGCATAACCGGACATATGAGCAGGTACGCCATCACTGCAGTGATTTAATTAGACATGTCCGGCAGCATGCATCTGATATCCACAGACAACAGCTTGCCACAGGTGGTGGGGTACCTATCCACCCCCCCCACCAGTGTGGAGGAGCACCTCCTAAGTGTTGTGGCTCCAGGCCAACAACAACAACATCCACAAACATGTGTCATCATGGAGGCCGGAGCCACCCAGCATGTTGAAATGGAGTGTGCAGGTAACATGCCATATCTGTAGTTGACTGTTGTCTGTACTGGTAGTTTATGCATGTGTGAGATATGTACTGTGTGTGTAGATGTTAACCTGCCTATTCTTCTGCAAGATTGATATTCTGAGCATAATCTGTACACCTGTGAAAGCCACCTGTTGTACTACTGTACTTTATCATACTCACAGTATCAGTGGTACAGTTGTGGCCACTGGCAATCACTGTCATATTTTTGCAGGTCCCTCTGGAGTGACAGCAAGGCAGCCAATCCATGCTGGTGAGTGTGTAATAACAATACTATTGCTAATGACATGTGCCTGTCATATGGAGGTGTAGTGTGTGCACATGTAACACCTTGCAGGATTCAAACCCCTATCTAACTATGTTATGATGCTTGAGAGAGATGCAGTAGCACAGCGCGCTATTCGCATTACTGGATGATTTCCCTTCTCCTGCTGTATTTATAGGGTGCTGACATCATCAGTCTTTCCAAAGCGGAATGTACATCTTTTAGTGTGTTATCCCAGTCTTCAAAAAGGCCATTCCTTTCACAGAGAATTGCATACATATACACCCCCCTGCCACCACCCCCACACACACACAGCGTTTGCAAGATTCAAGCCCATACCTAACTATGTTATGATACTTGAGAGAGACACATTAGCACAGCGCGCTATTCTCATTACTGGATGATTTCCCTTCTCCTGCTGTATTTATAGGGTGCTGACATCATCAGTCTTTCCAAAGAGGAATGTACATCTTTTAGTGTGTTATCTCAGTCTTCAAAAAGGCCATTCCTTTCACAGAGACTTGCATACATACACACCCCCCTGCCACACACACACACACACACACAGCGTTTGCAGGATTTAAAGCCCTACCTATGTTATGTTAGTTGAGAGAGACGCATTAGCACAGTGCGCTATTCGCATTACTGGATGATTTCCCTTCTCCTGCTGTATTTATAGGGTGCTGACATCATCAGTCTTTCCAAAGAGGAATGTACATCTTTTAGTGTGTTATCCCAGTCTTCAAAAAGGCCATTCCTTTCACAGAGACTTGCATACATACACATCCCCTGCCACCCCCCCCCACACACACACACAGTGTTTGCAGGATTCAATCCCCTACCTAACTATGTTATGATACTTGAGAGAGAAGCATTAGCACAGCGCGCTATTCGCATTACTGGATGATTTCCCTTCTCCTGCTGTATTTATAGGGTGCTGACATCATCAGTCTTTCCAAAAAGGAATGTACATTTTTTACTATCCCTCAGTATGGAGGATAACAATATCTGTGCATTAACAGACGCCTAGTTCAGGGTCACATATGCACACTGGCACTGCCAGGTTATGTTCTATACCATGCTTCATGACCACAGGACTTGTAACACACAACACAAGTAGGGGGTGTATCCATATACATCACAGATACACACACCTCTGGGTTGGTACCACTGCACTAAGCATGACAGGCCATACATATATAACTACCATTGTGCAAAACCGCCTATTGGTTTAGTGTGTAGTTCAGACCACCCCCCATACCCAGGAACCGCACCCGGCTTTCCTGGGAACAGTGTAGGATATGAAGGTCTTCACACACACCATTATAGTGGTTGACTTCAGGTACACAAATATTGACTGGGGATACTACTCAGGCCCTCAACAACATCACCCTACAGCCTCTACAATTTGTGGATCCATGTGCTATGGCACAATCAGTCACCACACCCACAAGGGGGAATACATATTGGACCTGATCATCACCAACATGGGGACTCTGTGTTCCACACCAGAGGTAGAACCCTCATTGTTAAGATCAGACCATAAACAACTTTCCCTGGACATCCATATCCCGTCCCCACCCCCAGCCAAGGAAATCACTGTAAAGAATTTCTCAAAAGCAGACTTTTCACTTGTGAAGACTGGGGTGGAATACTTCAAAGGCCCTGTGCTGGAGGATAATACAGCCCAATCTGCAGAATCCTTTACAAACGCATTGTATGAGCACCTGCAGGTATGCATTGATCATGCTATCCCAAATAAAACCATGACTCCTCCAAAACAGGAGACATGTCTGGTTGACCCCGGCCATATATAAGCTGTACAACAGAAGGAGGAAGCTACTACATAACAGAGCAATATCCCATAGAGGGAGGACATCTCTGAACAGTATTGGCAAGACATTTCAATCCCTCATATAATCATCACTTGCACATTTTGACAGTGAAATTGACCAGACACTACAGATAATCACAAGGCCTTCTTTAGTTATGTCAGGAATATGTGTGGAAACACAGATATGCTCTGAATTGTTGCATAACAGCACAAAATATGCCAAACCTACAGACATAGCCTACACCCTGGCAGACAGAGTCTGCACAAACGCCCCCCTCTTACCCCCAAGGGTACAGATGCCCATCCCAAATGAATGTAACCTCCCTGACATCACAGATGCACAGGTGAAAGGTGCCCTCTCCACAGCAAATAACACAGCATATGTATGGGACCGGACAGTGTCCCAGGCTGTGTCCTACACAAGCTCTGAGTAGAACTGAACACTCACATTAAGTCACTGTTCCAACTTAGCCTTACTACAGGATATGTACCCTGAGAATGGCATACAGATACAGTGCTCCCGCTCTACAAAGGTGGTGCCACAATGGACCACAGGAACTATCACCCCATAAGCCTGACTAGTGTGGTAGAAAAAGCTATGGAGCGTATTATCATGGAAGTCATAATCAAAAACATTGTGAGCCTCCAGACAGTGGATCATACACAATTCGGCTTTGTTAAGGGCAGATCTTGCCTCTTACACATAGTTCATATCTTTGAAACGGTTACTGAAGCCATGGATGAGGGCAAGATAGTTCACACAGTCTACCTGTACATTGCAGAAGCCTGCAACACAATACCCCACTCAGGCATCATACATATGCTTACCAGCTTAAATATCAACCCCTATATCACTAGATGTGTTGCTATCTGCCTCAGGGATGGAACCCTCATGGTCAGAATTGCAGGTGCCATGTCCAATTCCAGACCAGGTACAACTGGTGTCTCACTGGGCTCAGTTGTGGGACCTGTCCTGTTCGGTATGTACTTCTCTGAGGTTCAGACTAACACGGGGTGATTATGTCTAACAAACATCACAGATGACTGCTAACCGGGGGCCATAGGCAACACTGCGGCTGACACATGCTTCCTCCATAAGGGTCTCACAGAGATGGATGCTTGTTGCCAGAGCCATGGCCTAGTGCTAAATGCTAAGACATGCATAGTCATCCCCTTTGGGGAAAATAAGGTGCACACAAATCACCATATAAGTGGTAATCCATTAAGTACAGAAGATGTATTTACAGATTTGGGGACCAACATAGATCGTAACCTCACCTTTGCTAATCACATTGACAGAGTCATTGCAAAGACCTTTATATAGCCCTCCTTATCACATGGGGGTTTGCATGTAGATCATGGGAGGTCATTGTGGCCCTCTACTAGTCACTCATCAGGCCCATGTTTGACTACAATGGCCCTTTTGGGGTGTACCTTACCCAACACCTGCAGCAACTACAGTGTCCACAACAGTACCTCCCCAAGATGATCATGGGCTACACACAGGTGTCCTATACAGCTCAACTAATGGATCTCCAGCTCTACTCAGTTGCTTAATGCCTACTCAGAGGTAATCTATGCCTGACGTACACAGCCATGTCAAACCCAGAAGTAATGGACATGCTCCATCTCATAACATCCAAGACCCGTAGAGCTAAACACTCCAGGGACTTAAACCTCAGCACAAAACTAAATAGGACATGCTGCAGGGACAGATTCATTACCCAGAGGCTCCCCTCACTCTGGAATTGAATCCCAATTAAAGTTAGACATAGCCCCTCGCCAACCCTCTTCCAGCAAAATCCAGCCGCATGGATGGGAAATTGCATATTCACCCCTGGGATCTCCACTGTGTCCCTGCTTGACAGAGGCACAGCAAACTAACCTAAAAGGGTGCCTTCTGTGACCTACTTTACAGAGGCACAGTAGGCTACTCTACTGGGGAGGCAGACGCCAAATACACTCTGCCTAGGCTTATGAATTCCCTAGGGCAGATAGCCTAGCATCGACCTTTGCACCTATGTTTATGTTGGGGATGCACAATATTTGTCGCTGATACTGTTTGCAGGTCTTTATTGCCATAGCTTTCCCAGATTCTATGAACAACTTGTGTATCTGCATAACATGTTTGATCATGGCAGGTTTCCAGTATATTAATATATGTGTCTGTTGTCATTTAACTGTGTGCACAGGGCAGATTGCTGGATCGTGGGAGGTTCCTGGCTTAACACATACAACTGCCAGATATGTGTGGCCGACTGCTATACTCAGACATGGCCTAAGTGTGTGAGCATGCCCAGTTCAGGCTTTCCATGGTTTGTTGCTTGACATATGTCTCATTTATCCAAGTGTGTGAGCATGCCCAGTGTGACCTTTCCATATGTTGTGATCTGAAGTCCACTACATTTGTGGCTGTGTGTGAACATGACCAATATTGACATTTATACTGTGTGTGTTGGAAGTCATGTTGTGTTCTTACTGCCAGACTCCTTTGTGTCATAACTCAACAGGGATTATGCTGTGCCTGCAGGGTTTCCATGGGATAGTTTGCAAAGACTTGTCAACATTCTTTCATACTGTCTGAACACTGCAATACTGTCATGGTGTACTGGTTCAGTACTTTCACTATGGTGCACAGTATCATGGGTTTGAGTCCCATCACTGCTTTAAATGTTCATACTGAGCAGACCAGACTGGTTAAGGGCCAGTTGGGCAACTATGAGAATGTTGCATTTTGTTCAGCTATGGCCTACTTAAACCAGGCTTGTCCGACATTGCTGTGTATTCACCAACTTGGGTGGATATTGCCAAACATTACTCCACATTGACCACAGTTGTACTAGTTGGTGTGTGTGATTATGTTCATAGGTTCATACTAGGCTATCTGCCCTAGGGCATTTATAATCCTAGCCAGAGTGTGTTTGGCTTTCAACACACATTTTAAGTGGAGTTTGCCATGACATTTTTCAAGGTTAGTATACTGTGCCTCTGTCTAACAGTGACATAGAAGTGATACCCAGGGTAAACCTACAATCTCCCATCCACTCATCCAGATTCCTCTTGAAGAGAGTCAATGAGGGACTCTGGCTAACCTGGAGTGGGAGTTTACTCAAGAGTGGAGGGAGCCTCTGGGTTATGAATCTGTCACTCCAGCATGTCCTATTTATTTCAGTCCTGAGGTTCAGGTCTCTTGAGCACGTAGCTTGATGGGATTCTGATTTTCCAAGGTGCAGCATGTCCATTGATTCCAGGTTGGACATGGCTTTATACATCAGGCACAGATCACCTCTGGGCAGGCGGTATGCCACTGAGTGGAGCTGCAGTTTCTTTAACTGGGCAGCAAATGGCATGTGTTTGAGCCCTTTGATCCTCCTGGTGAGGTACTTTTGTGGTCTTTCCAGCTGCTGCAGGTGTCTGATAAGGTACATCCCACAAGGGGCATTGTACTCCATTATGAGCCTGATGAGGGATGAGTAAAGAGGCATGATGATGTCCCCTGATATAGATGTGAATACCTTCATGATTAGGTGGACTATATGAAATGTTTTTCTAAACACTTTGGCCATGTGTTTGTCAAATGAGAGATTGCTATCAACTTGTGTCCCCAGTTCCCTTATCACTTCTTCCATACTTAATGGGTTACCACCTATGTGGTAATTTGTGGGCACTTAGTTTTTGCCAAAGGGGATGACTATACACTTTTTAGCTTGAGGACATGGCTCTGGCACCAGTTGTCTGTTTCTATGAGGCCCTTTTGTAGGATGCTTGTGTCAGCTGGAGGGTTGATTATGGCACCCAGTTTGCAGTCATCTGCAAACTTGTTCAGCCACAGTCCTTCTGTGTTGGCCTGTACCTCCGAGAAATATATACCAAACAAGGGAGGTCCCAGGACTGAGCCTTGTGGGATGCCACTTGTAGCTGGTTTGGGGTCTGACATGGCTCCAGCATTTCTGACCATGTGGGTTCTGTCCTTGAGCCAGTTTGCAACCCATCTAGTGACATAGGGGTTTATATTGAAGCTGGTGAGCAAGGCATACTGGGCACGCCTCCTTCTGCCTACTGGGGCAGGCTCAGGTTGTTCCTCCTCCGAGTCACGCTCTGCCTGTGATGGCCTTGGCAATGGTGGGGGGGCTGTTTGGCCCAGGCCTATGCTGGTCCTGCTGCAACTGTTTTCGCAGAATCATATTATGTAGCATAGCACATACCATGACAATTTGGGTACATGTAGTTGGTGAGTATTGCAAGGCTCCACCAGATGTGTCCAGGCACTGGAACCATGACTTGAGCAACCCAAACACACGCTCAATTACATTTCTTGTTTGTGCATGTGCCTCATTATGGTGTTCCTGTTCAGGTGTGTGTGCGTTTCTGATGGGTGTCATCAGCCACGGCTCCAGTGCATAGCCAGCATCCCCCACTAAGTGACCATGTGGGATGTCCCCACTGGCAAATGTCTGGTACAGCTACATCAGATGCCAGATATGGGAATCATGGTAGCTTCCAGGGCAGCCAGCACACACATTCATTATTATGCCCTGGGCATCACACACGACCTGGCAGTTGATGGAGTGGAAGCCCTTGCAGTTAATGTAGGCCCTACCCCGCTCACCGGTTGGTGTGGTGCTTTGATGTGTATATGCGTGCAGTCTATTGCACCCACTACCTCAGGGTATTCTGCTATTTGCTGAAAGAGATGCATATTGCTGGCCAATACCTCACAGGAATTGGGGAAATATACATGATCACCGACATGTGCTGACATGGCATCCAGGAACTGGTGCAGTACCCTGGATGCTGATGCCTGTGATATCCCCATCATATCACCAGTTGGTCTCTGGAAGGTACCTGTTGCTAGTATTCTTAGGCCAACACATACCTTGGTTTCCACTGGGATGGGTTCCCCTCTGTTGGTTCTGTGTGTGCGGCGTGGTCTGCACAGCTCAACAATTTGCTGCAGGAGGTCTCTGTCCACTCTATAGTGCTCCACTATCTCCAGCTCATGTAACCCCTGGTAGGTGACCCTGGGCCTGTACACTCTTCTCCGTCTCCTCACTGTGGGTTGTCTGGGAGCATTTGCATTGTCACCACCCTCAGCATGTTGCATATGTCACCTTATAACAGCAATGGCAGCCCCTAGCATTTTCTGTCTGAGTGCAGCTTTTTCAGTTTTCAATTCTAGTAGCTTACTCCAGTGTTGCAGTGTCTCTTGAGAGAAACAAACTGCACTGTTGTTTGCAGAGTTTTAGGTGCTGGGCTGGGCAGCCAGTTCTGCCAGCGTAATTGCCTGATTCTGATTGTTTTCACCTGCTAGCTCTACTGGTATTCCCTGGTAGCTTCCTACTATTTGTTGTGCTTCCTTTTTCCTTTCTGTTTCCTCAGGGGGGAGCGACGGGCATACAAGCACAAACACGCTCACAGCAGCTCACACGCGAGCACACATGCTTAGACGGACTAAAATTTGCTTATTCGGGTTAAAATGCGCGCACACCAGCGCAAACGTGCTTACAGGTCTCTAAACAGCCTTATACATGCTTACTCCGGCTTACACGCGTGCACTCACGCTTTCACTCGCGCACTCTGTCTTACTCAGGTTTAGAGGCGCGCACACGCGCGCATACCCACTCAGCAAGAAACTTTGGTGTTATCCACAGTATACACCTTCCATTTCTTGGCTTTCCCTGGCCTACCTGTTGACACACCTCTTTCCATGATGTCTAACTGACAGCTGACACATGCCTCTCTGCTCCTATGAGCTTCACTACTTACATACATACCCCCCTTGTGATGTCACCTATCTCCTACTCTGTTACTCCCTATATCCTACTCCTACACTCCACTGACTGTGCTCATTTGCTATGTAAAAGTGTGATTCACTATCCTAACACTCATTTACATAGGATTGCCTACTAATGTTTGGTTACATGTCTTAGACTGGGCTTCTCCCCTTAGCAACCCCTACTCGGTGGCCATGTTGTCTTCAGCCTGCTATTCCCTTACATTGTAATTTAATAGTTTTCATAGATTCCACATTTGTGGCTTTTATTTTCTTATTTTATGATTTTTTTAGCGCACCCCGTTTGCACGGCGCTGCGCTACGCTTAAACATCAGAAATCGCCGAAAAAAAAAAGTATTTTTATTTTAATTTTGCATCTGGGAACATTTCCATTGGCCGTATATTTGGCCATTGGCATGCTTCCTCAACCATATGCAACCTTTATTTGGAGCTGACAAGGCTCCACTGTGCTATTTGCAGAACGGTACTCAGTTGTCAACTGAGTACATTTCTGCAGCTAACACGGCTCCTACTTGGACAGGTTTGTGCTTCCTGGATTGCAAATTTACCTCATTTGCATGCCTTTCAGCTGCAAGTGAGGTAATTTGCATATCCCAGCCCTGTCCATGTAGGAGACATTTTAGGAGCTCTCTTACACGCCCCTACAAGCTGTTCCTGGATCACTCGTCGGACTTGATGGCTGCATGGAGTCTTACTCTACTTGTACACTCCGTGCAAGCCATCGTGAATCCGGCAGAAGGTCTTAACTAATGCGTTGAGTAAACATGTAATAGAAAATATCAATCACGATTTTCATTTTATGGCTTTACAAATAGTATATTCTAGTTCCAGGAGAGGTAATTTAAAAGAATTGACTGAATTTGAAGAGACTAAGTGGATAGCAGATTTAAGAGATGATAAAGTACCAGGATTAAATTAGATCCTTCCCCTTAAGCCAATTTTGAGAAGGCAACACCTTAGGAGGCAATTCGGATTGGGCACTGTGATGCATGTGCCCTGGCCTAGCAATCAAGGAGCCTCAATACTCACCAATAACACCAGAGAGGGTGTCTCATACATGAGGAAGGATAACAATTACACACAGTAAAGTGCAATTTCCATTAAGAGCACACAGAGATCACAGTCTGTCTGGGGCTGATTGCTCCCCAGGTCCCCAATAAGACTCTCCACTGGCACAGCTACAGGGACCAGATCTCAGCTTAGCTGGCAAGCTAACCTCCAGTACCCTCTCTGTCCAACCAGTGCTTCGTGTCCCTGCCCAAGTAGCTGACACACACACTTTGAGATAAGTGTTTATACAACTTCACGGACACTCCTGGGAAAGGCTGACACAGATTCACCAGCTGTGCCCCTGTACCCAGACTATATGGTAGTAATTTCTGCCAACACCAGATAATAATTCTCAGCTACCCAAAGGCCCTTAAAAGGGTGTCCAATTATTACTGTGCAATATTATTATCCAATAGTAGTGTAACTAAGCAATCAAGGCTTATTACAGGATCACTAATAAGCATGCAATATACTCTAGAGCTTAATTTATCTCTACATAAACCAGCCACAGTTGAAAAGGGTTTAAAAATATTTAATAATAAATGCTAAAAAATACAAGACAGTACTACTACACCACAGTGCTATTCAAGAGTTCAGGGATCACACAGAAACTTAAAATAATTCAGTAGTACAGTTCTGACATACCAGAAAAACACTTAGTCTAATATTTTCTAATTCCTAGCTATTGCTACAAGAAAACGTACTTCTGAAGTAACTTACACATATAGAGCATAGACAGTGCTGAGTTAGATGTCCAAGATCAAAATGCTTACAGTCTCTCTCTGAGCAATAGTTTTTAAAACCACTAACAAACATTTCTGCTGGGCCCTCCCAGATTACATCATTTTTGACACTTAGGTTTCCCAGTATACACATTACATCATTTTGACACTTAACCTGGGGTTCCCAGGCCAACAGGCTACATTATTTAGCAAGCTAACACATGCCCAGGAAGCTACAACAATAAAAGACATTTCACATGTACACTCTAGTAATTATTCCTTAAGTTAAAACAATAGAAAGAATGTGCTAGTCCAGACAGAATGACTCCAAGCTCTGGAGATCAAAGAACATACAAGACATCATTTTAATTTCAAAGAACAAATGTGAAATGCTTGACTTAGTTTTCCCCACAGCAGATGGCAATGTTGCCACATTGTTGAAACAGCATTTCTTTACATTTAAGACAACACACCTGCAGTTTACATTTATATTTACAAATGCCAGAATTATGTATCAAATTCTATTTGGCTAGGTGGGCAGCCTTCACCCATCTCTACTAGTCTTCACACCCCCCTCCCCCCTGGAGAACTCAAGCTAGTTTTTCAAGTGACCCTTGAGAAATGCCGCTTGAGAGGGTCAGGTCGATCTGAGTATACCATACCCCATTCCCTATCTTGAGAGCCCATCTGCATCGGCATTGCTAATCCCACTGTGGTGCTGCACTGACATATATGCTTGCAACCCCAAGCTCCATCTTAGCAACTTGGCATTTTGCTGACTGGCTCTGATTAACCATATTAGGGGGTTGCGATCTGTCATTACAGTGAATTTTCTTCCATACAGATACGGCTGAAGTTTCTGCAGTGCCCACACTATGGCTAGACATTCCTTTTCTACAGCTGCATAGCATTCCTCCCTGGGTTGTAGCCTACGACTGAGATAAACCACTGGGTGCTCTTCCCTCTCTGAAGAAATCTGGCTAAGTACAGCCCCCACCCCATGGTTCAAAGCATCCACTTGCACAACAAATTCTTTGCTGTAATCTGGACTGGCTAACACAGGGAATCCTCCCAAAGCTTGTTTAAGCTTCTGGAATGCCTGCTCACATGCTTGGGTCCACACTACCTTATCTGGCCTGTTCTTCCTTGTCAGGTCTGTGAGAAGAGCAGCTATGGTACTGTAACTAGGGACAAACTTTCTGTAGTACCCTGCTGTCCCTAAAAATGCCCTCACCTGCTTTTTAGTAACAGGTGCAGGCCATGCCTGAATGGCTTCCACTTTGGCAGGTTCTGGCCTTATCTTACCACTCCCTACTCTATGTCCTAGGTAGGAGACCTCTGCCATACTCACCTGACATTTGCTCGGCTTAATGGTCACGCCTGCCCTCTGTAGTCTGCCCAGCACCCCCCAACATGCTGAAGGTGCTCTGGCTAGGAATGGCTGTAGATGGCAATATCATCTAGGTAAGCAAGGGCAAACCCTCCTGCTCCTGCTAGGATATTATCTACCAGCCTCTGGAAAGTTGCTGTGGCATTCTTCATCCCAAAGGGCATCTTTGTGAACTCATGCAAGCAAAAAGGAGTCACAAAGGCTGACTTCTCTCTAGCACAGGGAGTCAAGGACACCTGCCAGTAACCCTTGGTAAGATCAATGGTTGTAAGATACTTAGCCCCACCCAACTGCTCAAGGGCCTCATCTGTCCTAGGCATGGGGAAAACATCTGATTCTGCATGACTATTTAATTTCCTGTAGTCCACAGAGAACCTGGTGCTGTCATCCTTCTTTGGCACCAGCACCACTGGGGAAGCTCAGGGACTGTTGGACTCTTGAATCACCCGTAGTTCCAACATCCCCTGTACCTCCTCCCTCAGAGTCTGTCTGGCTCTCTCAGGCACCCTATAAGTGGCCTGCCTAATAGGCCTTTGGGGTCTTGTATCCACCTGGTGCTGCACCAGATGGGTGCACCCTGGTTTCCCAGTGAACATGTCCCTAAATTCCTGCAACACTGCTCAGATTTCTCGAACCTTGGTAGGAGATAGCTGCTGGAGTATTGCTACCCCTTCCACTGAGGTGTCAGCCCAAGCCTCATTGAGGAGATCAGTCACCAGATCTCCCTCAGACTCCTCCTACAATCCACTGCAAATGCTCAGCACAAGGGCCTCCCTATCATGGTAAGGTTTCATCATGTTAACATGGTACAATTTGTGCCCCTGCCATCTGCCTAGCAGTTCCACCATGTAGTTAACATCACTTACCTTTCTTACCACCTTGTATGGATCCTCCCAAGCTGCTTGCAGCTTGTTGTGTCTGACAGGAATGGGAACCATTACCTGCTGCCCCACAGCATACTCTCTAGCTCGAGCATTCCTGTCATACCACACCTTTTTCTGTTGTTGGGCTTCTGCCAGGTTCTCCTGGGCCAAGCCCATGAGTTCCCTGAGCCTTGTCCTGAGGTTTAGGACATATGCCACAACAGACTCCTTGCGAGACTCACACTCACCTCGAATTAAATCTAGAGGTCCCCTCACCCTATGCCCATACAGCAACTCAAAGGGTGAAAAACCTGTGGATTCCTGGGGAACCTCTCTGTAAGCAAACAACTGATGTGACAAATATTTGTCCCACTCCCTCTTAAACTGATCTGCAAATGCCCGTAGCATGGACTTGATTGTAGAGTTTAACCTCTCAACCAGACCATTAGTCTGGGGATGGTAGGGGGTGGTCTTCATGTGCTTCACCCCTCAGGACTTCCACAGACATGCCAGCAGGTCTGACATGTAATTGGCACCTCTGTCAGACGGTATTTCTTTTGGGAAACCTACCCTCCTGAAAATCTCTAACAAAGCATTTGCCACTTTCTCTGCCTCAATGGAGGACAAAGCCACTGCCTCAGGGTATCATGTATCATAATCCACTACAACTAGGATATAATTTTTTCCCTGTGGAACTTGGGGTACTCAGAGGACCCACACTATCCATAGCTACCCTCTGAAATGGCTCCTAAATCACAAACAAAGGCATCAAAGGAGCTCTCACCTTGTCTCCTGCCTTGCCTACCTTTCGGCACTGCTCACAGGTCCTGTAGTACCCTGTTACATCTCTGGAAATTCCAGGCCAATAGAAGTTCTGCATAATACGTCTCTTTGTACATTTTATGTCGATATAACCTGCAAAGGCAATATCATGGGCTATGGCTAGAAGCACCAGACATTAGGCTCTATTCACTACCAACTGCTGTACTCTCCCACCTTCTATCCCTCCATCAGGGCTCTACTCTCTGTATAGTAACACTTTGTCCCAGTATACAGATTTCCCCCTTTTCTTGAGAATCAGGTGCCTCCCTAGCTACCTGCCTCAGGCCTTGTAATGTAGGGTCTGACAGCTGAGCCTGTCTCAATTCTCTCCTTGTAACCCTTCCCAGCTCCCCTTCCTCAGGAAGTCTGACATCCTCTGACAGTGGTGCCTCACTGTCAGCGTGGGTATTACTACTCACCTCTACCTTTGCAGTTACCCTGTCCAAAGGAACATCAGTACCCACAAGCAGCTGTGGCTCACATTCAGTCTCACTGCTACAAAGTAGCTCCCTTCCTGAAGTAACCACCTCACCAGTCCTGACTGCAAGTATGCAGTCTGTCTGGGTCTCCCCCTGCTACCAGACCCACATACTTGTCTCCTAGCCTGACTGCATGTAACTGCATAAGCAGATGGTACTGCCTCATTCAAAAGTCTTCCCTCTCAGGACATCTGCAGGATGGTAGTTTAGTACCCCTGTTGTCTCAAGACAACCTACTATCGGCATTTTGCCTTTCCCACATACTGGCTCCTTCACCTTTGGTTCCCTACCTTGCCTCCTTGGACACCTGTATGCTACACGGCCCCACTGATAGCATTCAAAACATTTAACCCTATCTCCTGGACGTGTACCTGGACTAGTGGCTTCCCCTGCTACTGGAAGATTCTGTTGTGGCAGTCTCTGCTGCCCACCATGGGTTCCTTTAGACCCATGAGCAGTACTGGGGGGTCCCCTTCCTGTGCAGGTAAAGTTACCACCTATTCCTCTTTGGATAGTTGTGTCCTGGAAAAAAAAAACTTGCAAAATGGCAAATGTCCTATGTCCTGAGATTTTAGGACAAAAAAATATTTCCTAACATGTCTTTAATAGTCACATAAAATAGTTATTTTGTATCTGAAACACCTAAATGTTATATGAAACAGCATAAGAAACTCAAATGCTATAAGAATGAGCTTTTATTTGTACAAAAAGTGAAGTTCTGTACTTTGCACTGGCGGTGGGTTTGTTTTGCAAAATTTCACGTTTCTACATAAACTGTCCCACTTTGGGCATTTGTAAAGGTGGCAACCCTATGTGCAGGGCTGCCCTGCTTGCCAGGTATAGGTCTCCCTTCTTCCCCAACTCATCTGAAGTAGCACATTGTCTATCAGCTAACCAGATCCTCATGTCCTCAGGCAAAGTGCTAGGGGCTTGTTCCCTCACCAAAAGGTCTGCCAGCCATTCAGAAGTGGTGACCTGACATTCACTCACCCAGATATGAAAATAAGTGCTCAGTTCAGCAACATATTCCCACACACTTTCATCTGCCTTGCGTCTATGCTCACGAAACATTTTCCTATACATTTCAGGTGTTAGCTTAAAACATTCTAAAAACATTTTTACAGCAGTATAACCAAAACAGACAGTGTCAGGCATTTTTGATAAAAAAGTTACAGCTTTCCCATGGAGTAATGGTATCAGGAACCGTACCCAGAGTCTTTGGTTGACACTATACTGTTTTGCATACCCTCTCAAACATATGAATGAAACTATCAAAATTATCCTCCTCTTTAAATTGCGAAGGAATTTACTGACCTGTTGTGCTTCTGGGCTCCAGTTACTCCCTTCCCCATTACCTCCATGACTCTGGCAAAGAATCAGCATTTCCCTCTCATGGCTCCTCTGATGCTTCTTTTCTTCGGCTTCTATCTCCAAATGCCTGGCCTCCAACTCAAGTCTCTTTAACACCAGCTAGATTTTTAAGTCCACTGCAGAAAAGTTGAGCTGTCCATTCTCCGAGGATATTGTATCTCCAGTGCCAGTCTGATTGTCCTTTGCAGAAAGGTTGAGCTGTCCATTCTCTGAGGATATTGTATCTCCACTGCCCGTCTAATTGTCCTCCTGGATGCTGTTTTTTGATGCAGCTGTAACCAAGGCTGCAGTCAGGTCTGCCTTAGTCAGGTTTCCATGCACCAGTCCCCTAGCCTGGCACATCTCCACCAGCTGGCTCCTTGTCAGATTTCCAAACTCTTCTGCTGACATGCTGCCTGCTCACCCTGACTAACTAATCTAACAACAGAAATAAAACAATTGTGATCTGAACTCTGAGTATTCACTGCATGGTTGTTTTAGAGTACAAAACACCTTCAGAGATCACTGTACAATAAGCTACAGGATTCACTCTACCCACACCACTACAAGCCAATTAGTATTTGCCAACCAATTAATATGTGATGTGGATATTCCACTAATACCCACCAATTAGTATGTGTAGTGGATCCCACCACTGCCACCAATTAATATGTGATGTCTCTGCCCTGGCCCAGCAATCAAGGAGCCTCAGTCCTCACCACTAACACCAGAGGGGGTGTCTCATTTATGAGGAAGGATAACAAATACACACGGTAAAGTGCAATTTCACTTAAGAGCACACAGAGATCACAGTCAGTCTGGGGCTGGTTGCTCCCTTGCTCTCCAGGTCCCCAATAAGACTCCCCACTGGCACAGTTATAGGGTTCAGATCTCAGCTTAGCTGGCAAGCTAAACTCCAGTGCCCTCTCTGTCCAACCAGTGCTTCATGTCCATGCCCAAGTAGCTGACACACACACTTTGAGATAAGTATTTATACAACTTCACAGACACTCATGGGAAAGGCTGACACAGATTCTCCAGTTGTGCCCCAATAACCAGATTATACAGTAGTAATTCCTGCCAACACCAGATAATAATTATCAGCTACCCAAAGGCCCTTAAAAGGGTGTCCAATTATTACTGTGCAATATTAGTATCCAATAGTAGTGTAACTAAGCAATCAAGGCTTATTGGAAGGGCTTATTACATCATCACTTATAAGCATGCAATGTACTCTAGAGCTTAATTCATCTCTACATAAACTAGCCACAGTTGAAAAGGGTTTAAAAATATTTAATAATAAATATTAAAAAAACACAAGACAATACTACTACACCACAGTGCTATTCAAGAGTTCAGAGATCACACAGAAACTTAAAATAATTCAGTAGTACAGTTCTGACATAACAGAAAAACACTTAGTCTAATATTTTCTAATTCCTAGCTATTGCTACAAGAAAACATATTTCTAAAGTAACTTACACATATAGAGCATAGGTAGTGCTGAGTTGAATGTCCAAGATCAAAATGCTTATGGTCTCTCTCTGAGCAATAGTTTTTAAAATCACTAACAAACATTTCTGCTGGGCCCTCCTAGAATACATCATTTTTGGCACTTAGGTTTCCCAGTATACACATTACATCATTTTGACACTTAGCATGGGGTTCCTAGGCCAACAGGCTACAATATTTAGCAAGCTAACACCTGCTCAGGAAGCTACAACAATAAAAGACATTTCACGTGTACACTCTAGTAATTATTCCTTAAGTTAAAACAATGTGCTAGTCCAGACAGAATGACTCCAAGCTCTGGAGATCAAAGAACATACAAGACATAATTTTAAGTTCAAAGAACAGATGTGAAATGCTTGACTTAGTTTTCCCCACAGCAGATGGCAATGTTGCCACATTGTTGAAACAGCATTTCTTTACATTTAAGACAACACACCTGCAGTTTACATTTACAAATGCCAGAATTATGTATCAAATTCTATTTGGCTAGGCGGGCAGCCTTCACCCATCTCTACCAGTCTAAACAGGCACACCCCTATTTAAGATCAAATGATGGATGAGTATGCATGGATCTGAAGAAGGCTGAAGCTGAAAGCACTTGTCCTGTTTTTATTTTATTTTACTTTTATTTTAATAAAGTTTTTCCGCTGTGATACTGCTTTCCGACTTGATTTTTGGACATTTGTAACATAAGCATTTGTGCAAATCAGTTTGATATTCAAATGCGATACAGTTCTAATACATTTGTAACACAAGCATCTTGTATAAGTCATTTTGATATTTAAAGGATATATCATTCTTTACAGAACTCCAGCTGGCCATGTTGGCACCAGCCCATATCATCACACTGCAGACAGAAGTCCTTTGTCAAATTCAATGCTCATTTCTTTCCAAATGGGTCTCCCACTGCATTGCTATTTACACACTACATTTCTTAATATAATTTAATAGTGCTTTCTTTTTGTCTATACCTATAATGCCATTTATGTTCAAAGGTACTGTAGATACAGTAGCAAATATGTTAAAAAAGCTATTGTTTGCACCTGTTATCCATGACAATTTTTACTGAATGTGTATTTACAACTTTTGTTTCAAGTGCACACACTGGAAGGCTCATCTTTTATGCAGTTGTTTCTTCTCATCTCCATTTGGACAAATATCACATTTTCAAGATTTTTTTATTTAATGAAAACTCTCAAACAAAAAATCAAATGTATTTTCAGAACACCTCCATCCCCCATTAACTTAGAGCAAACACAAAGCTGTATATATTTTCAACAAATTTTCAATAAATGAAATTTAACCCTCCAGATAGGAACAGTTGCCCCGAATTGACAACCACACCCACCTGCATTACCTAATTTAAAATGAATGCTACTAATACTAAAGCACGTTACAACTTGTGTTCCACTTACACTGCTTGCTCTTTTCATATCTCTGTTCTCTTCCCAGATGTGAAAAACAGCCTGTATGCTTTCAGAACACATTATCTTTTGGCCCAAAAAAGAAGTGTATGGGCTGTCTTTAAATAAAACTAAATTGTGTACTGTTCTATTAAACACCTAAAACATTAAGTCTGCTGGGGACGTTACTATATCTTAATTTGCTTCACATGATTTCAGACTATTTTTCACTAACTTGTTGTCATTGTACCTTTACATTTTGCATTTCCCTTGGCAAGGAATGCTCACAACTCTCAAGATTAAGTGCTTGCATCTGCAGAAAACTCATCTCTATGTAAAAGTAGTCAGCAATGAGAAAAAACAACTAACCTCTTTGCAGATGCATGAAAGAATCTTTGCAAATTTCTCTCAGAACACAATGTACAGAATACTTCTGGCCAACTGCCTTCAGCTGCAGACTTCTTGTCTCCTGCTAAGAGCATTGCTAGTGGAAAACGAAACAAGCTAATATCTTTGCAGATGCAAAAAATATGAAATTTTTTATGCTTTTCACCTGTTGGCTTACAAAACTATTGTTTATACATCAAGAACATTAAACTAGACACCCACCCTTGTAAAAACAAAGGAAATTATCTTAATTCTATGTATAATTAATAAACCTTTACTCCCCACCAGCTCAAGATCATAATATTATATGTTTTACACTATCTAATATGTGTGGCAAGCATGTTGCCTAGGTTTGGCAGGCCTTGGGTAATACGTTTAGCCCTGAATCAGGACTTGTTGAAATTTTGTTTTGTAATTGTGACTTTGGAACAGGTATTAACTAAGGAGTTTTTCTTCTGTTTTCTTTTCAAGGAAAGGGGGGGTCACAAAGAGCATGGTTTAGTGTAGCTCAAAAGGCAAGGAATATGTTTTTTAGTCTGCATGAATGAGAGTGGTTCTTTAAACTTTGGATTAATTTGGTTATAAAATGCTGGGGGTCTCTCTAGTTGGGACAGTTGTTTAGAGCTCCACATACCAAATGGAACATTGTATTCTATGATGGGTTGAATGGAATCAGAGTAAATGGGACATTAGAACAGGCTGGAATCTAGACAAGAACCCTGACACATGAAATGAGAAAGAAGGAGTTTTCAACAATATTGGAGATATGCTTATTAAAGGACAACTCATTGTCTATGCAAGTTCCTAAATCCCAGATCACAGTGTTCAGTCTTAAGGTAAACTACATTTATGTGATACTGTGTAGGGCTACTAATTTTAACAAAGATGACTAAACTATACAGGAGCTGAAATCCCCATTATACCCAACACTTTTCTTTTGGAGGATTTCATCTATCCTTCAATAAACCATCTGACCTGTATTGCCAGTTGCCATCACGCCCCATGCCTCCTTGGTATTATAAATGCTAAGTGTCTTTTATAACATATAAGATATATAACATATAGGGCTCTATAGTTGTGTAACAGAAGGGGTCATATATGGGCTTAAATGCCTATGTAAAAAAAATTATAGTGGGGAAATGGAAGAGAGGTTTTTCAGTTAGGCTTAAAGAACATGTTAGGGATATTAGAAAGGGTAGTGAAGTAAACCTAGTTGCCATACATTTTCAACAGTTTCATGATAGTGACCCTTCAAGTCTACAGGCAACCATTTTAGATTAAGTGCAAAAAGATTACCTGTCTTCTCAAGAAATAAAAAAAAATAAACTACATAAAAAGGAATCTATTTTAATTCTGAAATTTAATACTCTTTACCCCACAGGTCTCAATAGAGAGTGCATTTGGAGATTACTTAATGAATTTATTGCTTAATTACTTAATTGTTTTATTGCTAAGATATGTGTATAAGATGTGTGTAGTCAGTGGGAATGTTACTTTGTAAAGGCTTGGTTGAGCCAAGGTGCTAAGAGAAAATTTTATTGTTTTATTGGTTTGTAATAAAACTCTTAAAGGACAACTACGTGCTTCTTTACTTGTTTCTTCATTACCAAAATGCTTTTCTTCCCTATCTTATGATGGTACCACTGACGAAAGGTCAGTCCACTGCAGTAAATCCCAGTTTTGAATGTTTCTGTCATCCCCCATTGTTACAGCTCTGGAACAGTGAGCCATCTTTAAGGCTATTACAGTCTCGCAAAGCAGTAGAAACTCTAAGGCCACTGAAACAGCTTAGTAATAACGCCTTTTGCTATTTTCCACTCTTTCCTGTGTTGCTGCCAAAGGACCACCTATGCACCGCCCTTTTCAGTCCTTTCGCCCAGGAAATGCCTTCATTAATTATGTATGAATTGGATATGTCCAATGTTCCCTCTGCATCCAATAAAAATGCAATCCTAAACTACTCTGGGAACTATTCTCGTAAGTGTAGTTGCCAGACAAATCTATTTTCTTGAAGGATTACCTTTCTACATGCTTATCGTGGAGCCAGTGTTCTACAGTTAAAAATATTTTTTTCTCCAAAAAAGGTAAGCCATGTTTCGGCTTCATACAGTTATATGTGTTTACTGCAGTTAGTTGTCTAATGTGATTGATAGTGATTAACTTTGCTGATAACTTATTTTACTGGCTGTTACTTCATGTGTTTCGATCATAGTCATAGGTACTTATGTTCATCCTTGCCTTAATATTATTAATAGTTCAGTCAGGGCAAACTTTGAAATTTCAGTAGTTTATGTCCCCCCTCCCATACCATTAAACAGATTTCAAGAAATCGGGACAAGGCAAAAGTAATGGGAAAAAGGGGCAAATGAGACAGTTGCTTGGATAACAAGATTTGTGTTTGCGTGTATTTGCGGAAAGATGTTAAGTCTAAAAATCAATTGTATGCCAGTATTTTTTTACTTAAGTCCATAGTCAGTTCCCATCAAACCATTAATCTCATAAGGGCATTCCTAACTTATGAGGCAAAAATCATGACATTCCGCGTAAATCAGTATTGTGAAGAACGATGGCAGGAGGGTTGTATTTACTGGTAGTGACTGTTCAGCTGCTGTGGACCTTGCACCCTATGAAACGTAATGGTTGCTATTATTTTACGCTGGCTAAGCAACACTTTTGGTGTTTAGCCAGTGTAAAATATGGAAAGAAGAAATGTAAGCAAACAAAATAGAAGAGAGAGAGTATGTGTGTTCCTGTTTGTGTCTGAGTGTGTGAATGTATGCTTGCATGAGAGTATGAGTGCGATCGATCGAGCAATAAGTGTTTTTACTGTTTACGAAGTGTAGTGGTAAAATGTAAGTGTGCACAGGTGTGTTTTTGTTATAGTCTTTATGTTTCTGTCTGCGTGTGTGAGTGTATGCATGCTTGCGTGAATGAGATTTAAAGTGTGTTTGTGAGTGTATGTATGTGTGTGTGAATGAGAGCTTGTTTGTGTATCTAAGAGTGTCAGCGATCAATCTGTGGCAGAAGCAGCAGCAGTTAACAGAGATTTGCATTCCTCTGTACCTCTTGGCTCAAGATACCTGAAAAGCTTCAAATAAATGGGACAAAGCCTATAATAATGGGGATAAAAAATAAGGACACACTTTAAATGTACTTGTAAACCTTGAAGGTTGTTAGAAGAACAGAATTTGAGTTTGCATGCATTTTCAGAAGGATATCAAGTCTGAAGCTCTAATGTATGCCCGCATTTAGTGACTTCAGTTCATTTTCCAGAAAATTGCAATTTTTGGTTCTTGATGGCATCTTTTTGGTTTTAGCAACTGCTGCCAATGCATTTGTGCTGCTTTGTGTTGTTGGCTTTACATGTGATGGATAACCTCTTTAACTCTACAGCAGCAGTATAATCAAAGCAACATAAAAGCCAAAGTGTTGTTTTTAAAGTGTTGGAATCATGAATATCACTTTCGTATTTCTTCTTGCCACTCTGCTTTGCTTAGTTTCAGGTGAGTCCATGAAAGCTAAAATGCAGGCAGACTGAAATTGTGTTATATACGACTGTACAGTCGAGATAATTTTGTTTTATTTCTGATATCGTTTGACACGTTGCTTGCTGAACAGATTATTTTGTTTAAATAATTTATTTACGATGATTGTTCTGTGAGGCAAACCCCATAGTTGTGCCCTGTGCTGCAGAGTTTACTATCACAGTTTGCAGAACAAGCTTGTTGCATTTGTTTATTTCTTAGATTCATGTCTGCAGTTTTGTAGTCATCTTAGATTTCCATTTGGTGTAAGTACGTTAGTACTGTGATGTTGCTGTTTATTTTACTGTCTGCTCCTTTGTGTTACTATTTAGTGCACCCCCATGCACAAACGCACACACACATGCAAACAAATACTGATATTCCTGTTGTAAACAATTGCCAAGCTTGTTTTGAAAGTCTTCTACAGTGTGTGTGTGTGTGTGTGTGTGTGTGTGTGTGTTTACTCTGTAGTGTGCCTTCCTTCCCCCAACACCATACACTTACACAGTACTTTGAACATAAAATAGGTGAGAATTAAGATCTAGTTTCTCCAGGTGTAATGATGCTGTATGACATACCAATGTCATTAGTTGCCTTTGGATGATGACAACACCATACGCTTTGCATAATGTGATATGAGACTGCAAAATAGTAATTTTGTTGTTTGGCTAGCATACCCCATAGTTTTTACCTGATTGTACTGTAACAAAAAACAAACCAAGGTAGAAAACCAGTCATCTCTTGTTAATTCCTGTAAATCATGTTTACGTTGATCCTTTTTCCCTCATTGCTGGTGCTACAAACTGCACTTTGAGGAAGCGCAGCATAATAGGGTATTTATGAGATGTCCAGGATTGCATAAGGGTGGGTGTGGTGATGTACATAAGGAAATTCTTGACCTCCTTGACAAAAGGAGTTCTGAGCTATGTCTGCTTGTTATTGATAGCCCTGCTAGCTCCTGCTGAAACTGCTACGAACTTGCCCACAAATTATAATGTGGCACATTGCTCATACTGACTAGCATATACTAACAGCTTTGAAGATTATCATATAGTCTCTGGTGCATTAGTATAACAGTTCTATCTTTGTACATGGTAGTGGCTGCTATTAGTTTGATTTTCTTGTCCTGGACATCATGTGGGAATTTTGTCTTACCACATTTTATTTGCTTATAAAATAAGTTTTGCCTTATGGATACTCACCTTCACAGATGCTCATAGTTGGACATTTTTTTTTACTGAAATGTACGATTTTGTAAGGTAGACAGTACTCCTCCTATCCAGTACAGAAAAGTGGGGTTCATTTTATTACCAAACTAAAGACTCACTGTACTAGTTTGTTACTTTTGATTCTTTGGCATCATCATAAGTTGTTTCAGATACATAATCCTATTTTTCTGCACCATTTAGGGAAAGTTACAAAATATTTATTGGAGGACAGAAGATAGTAGAATACTTGTGTCCTTCAAGCTACTCACATTTCTGAGACACATTAGCCACAATGAGGAAAGAAATCATTATCAACTAATTAGCATGTCTCTGAATCAACGTCAACTACCAAAAGTACAGATCTTCTCTTTCATTCTGTAGTTAACAGTGGTGACTGATGCCTCATGTTAGCACTGGCATTCTCCGCCATTCACTCTCCAAAACAGAATACACACATTTCAAACACACATGCCACATATCCATACCTGGCACCCTGTGTTATGTGCCAATAATGTCCTTCTTTTCTTGTCCTAGTAAATCAAGGGTGATTACAACCTGTCATTAATACCAGACAGCGTTTCACACTTCATTTCCTTCAGTAAATCCATGGTCATGGAAAAGCTGTTACCTAATGACCTAAGTTTGTAGGAGGAATTTTGTCTTTATTTCTCCACTATAACGCAAATACTGATATCTTGTCTCCTTTTCCCAACTCTTACTCTACCACAATTTCTCAAATGTTACAAACATTGATACGTAAAGCTTCCAGTTGTAGCATTTTACTGTCATTTGTGTGTTATTGTACTTGTCTGTTTTGTATGGCTGGTTATTTTTTGACTTCAGGTTAAGACTTGAAATTGGTCAGAATTGAGCAGTGCTCCAACACTGTAAAAATAAATAAATACATTTTCGGACATTTTTTTCTCTCTTGACTTTTGTTTATGTATGTATTGTTATTAGCCTCGCATAATTTCTATTTTCTTCAAGTCATATATCACCACTCTTCCTGGTATCACAGTGGTTGCATGTAATATTTTTTTATTTAAAATATTTCACATCCTACTGGCCATGTAATTGTTTTCCTTCATTCGTGTTCATTTTTTCTTGTTTAGCATGTCTGTATCCAGCAAAGCTAATGACTGTAGGGCAATTTCCTATGCTTTCTCCTGCTAACCTGGTGCACTTGGGCATTCTGAGACAGTGTGGCAACTTTCTAATGTACACAGACAACTGTCTCCTCTCACCTCCCAACACTCATACCTGTGAGAGTTGCACTTATATCACCAAACTGGAAGGAGTGCACGCTCCGACCAAGATCGGACTAAGTGGTTAAGAGGAGAAGGTCAAGATCTGCAACTCACTACATAGAACACACAGCCCTCCAAAACACCAACCATCACAACCCACAAATAGAAAAACAAACCATACCCCCACCTTCGTGGAGGCTCTCAATAAAAATGTACCCAGAGACCCCTGAGACAGAAATGTGCTCGACCACCACATGACACCAACCCCAGAAAGCATAGCTTACCAACACAGTGTGCCCCTCAACCCAAGCCCTTAAGGCAAAACACTATGCCCAATGAACTAATCATAGGAGACTCAATTGTGAGGCACAATGATGTCCCACTCACTAGGTTGAACAAGGAGCAGGTGACAGTCAGTTGTCTATCAGGTGCCAGGATCTTCCACGTAACACATGCACTCAGGTCACTCCACAACAAGTAAAAATATGACTCAGTCATTGCCCATGTGGGTGTGAATGACCAGAGATGTACCACCCTGGACTACATGAAAAGAGTTGTGATGGAACTCTCGGATTATGTGGCCCAGGCAGGTATGACCCTAGCCCTGAGAAGTATTCTACCATCACCCAGAATGATACCACAGTACGAGCAGAAAATGATTGACTTCAACAATTGGCTAAGTTTCTGGTGTCATTCAAAGGGGATCCAGTATCTGTCTGCCTGAGGCGACATGATCGACAGACTTCGATGCTTTGCCAGAGACAGCCTGCATCTGTCACCCCCTGAGATTCTGGGTACTGGCTAAGGCTCTTGCCAACCTATAGTGCCTTTTTTAGGCAGTGCTCCAAAGACCAAAATTCCACCATAACAGCTACAAACAAATGCAATCTGAGGGTCATGCTGCTCAATGTTAGAAGTCTAAATCTCAAGATGCACTCGTTCGAAGCTCTCCTAAAAATGGAGAATGTCGACATCTGTGCTGTAAGGGAGACCTGGTTTAAAGAGGCAGAAAGCACCCCTGTGCTCCTAGCCTACAGTTCATTCCATACCTTTCGGCCCCAGAATAAGGAGGTGGTGTCTCCATATTCTTAAAGGATATGCACCCCTCTAGACTGGTATTCCAGCATAATGCATCCAAAATACTTCAGGTACAACTAACACTGGGTAAGATGGCGATACAAGTCATAGCCTGTTACAGAACCCCAAACATGTCCCTAATCTCTCACTCCAACTTCCTAAGCACCTTGGAATCTGTCAAGGTCCGACCCAGTACTCTCATACTGAGTGACTTCACCTACTCTTCCATCAACTGGGAAAACCATTCAAGTACCAATGTACAGGCCCAATGCTTTCTGGAATTTATCACTTCCAATGCCCTGGATCAGCTCATTCTGACCCCCCACTAGAGGAAGCAACCTCCTTGAACTGGTTATCACCAGCATGGGAGATGGTTGCTCCACACCTATATTCAATT
Source organism: Protopterus annectens (assembly GCF_019279795.1). Taxonomy (NCBI): domain Eukaryota; kingdom Metazoa; phylum Chordata; order Ceratodontiformes; family Protopteridae; genus Protopterus; species Protopterus annectens. The sequence goes on from NC_056730.1 coordinate 19,739,179, forward strand.
CCTCCCTGGTTAAATCTGACCACAAACTGATCACCATGGAAATCTCCATCTCGCCTACACCCCTGCTAAGGTGGCCACTGAAAAATTTCTCTAAAGCCGACTTTGGGCTCCTAAAAACAGAGGTGACTAACTTCTCCACACCCATGCCAGTGGAAAATAGCTGCATGAGTACCCATCATACACCAATGCACTGTACGAGCATGTACACAAATGCATGGACCTTGTCATACCAAATATAACTAAAATGCTGTCCTCCAAAAAAAGGAAGCCTACCTGGTGGTCTCCAGCCATCAATAAACTCTATGACAGAAGGAAGAAACTGTTGCAGAAAAAAATGAAGTCACAAGACTGGAAAACCTCCATTATCAGTGTCAATAAAAAGCTGAGGTCCCTTACCAAATCTTATAAAGCCAGCTATGAAGGCAGAATTGCGGCTGACACCAAAAACAACCACAAAGCCTTTTATAGCTATATCAAAAACCTCAAAGGCAATACCCATATTTGCTCTGAGTTATTGCACAATGGCACCACCTATACTGAGCCAACAGACTGGACGACAGATTCAGTGCCAAAATTTCTGCACTTGCTTTTAGTCCTTTTTAATTTAATTAAATTTTTTCAAACTGTGTGTGGACTAATATTGCTACCTACTCAAGTGTGCCAGCTTGCACTGCATGTGAATTGTTTTTACTACTGTTTTTGCTACTTTTCTGAAAAAAAAAAATGTGTAAGCCTGTTTCCTACCTTTCCTGTAATTAGTGTTCCAGATACAGATTTGCTGTATCCAGGACTATTTGTAAGCTTTGGAGCCCCCCAAGCCTTTCTGTGTTGGAGGGAAGCCTTCTAGCTTATCAGTGGGAGTGGTAAGCACTAGGTAACCTGTCTACCACATAAGGAGTGGTTCTGGCCCAGAATTTGTAGTTATTGGCCGTTTGGGTGGTCTTCCATCTCTCTCAACTTTCTGATTTGAAGGCCTGCATTTGCACTTGTTTCTGTCCTGTAACTCCTGGGCCCATCTCATTTGCTCACTCAAAAAAAAAAAAATGTATCTGCTTTTACTGTATTTGTGTTTCTTCCTACTTTATTTTGCTTTTGCGTCATCTTAAAAGTACTCAGTTGTATTTATTACTGCTTGGTGTAACTCATTCTAAGCCTTTTAGTTTAAGCACTTGGGCTTCAGACCAGTTGTTTTACATTAAGAAGGTTTGTGGTCTGCACTGTAGTGGCAGAACAGGTAGCTTACATCCTTCTAAGTTGGGAACTGCTGATTGAGGGTTCAGTGTCTGTTATTCTAAAATTCTATTAATTCTGGTTTAAGCACTTGGGCTTCAGGCCAGTTATTTTACATTAAAAGGGTTCGTGGTCTGCACTCTTGCGGGAGGAGAGGCTGGACTCTGCCCTTCTGAGCTGGGAATTTCTGGTTAAAGGCTTAAGTGCCTGCATATTTAAACTGCTTCTTACTGAAATTGGTACACCTTGTTTGCTGTAGCATAGACTAGATCCAGGCCTGCTGAATCTAGCTTTGTTTGTATAACTTGAGCACTAATCCAGGCATTCTTTAAAGTATTCAGTTGTATTTATTACTGCTTGGTAGTAACTTGATTAAAGTGTAGCTGTCATTCTAAGTCTTTTGGATTAAGCACTTGGACTTCAGACCAGTTGTTTTACATTAGGAAGGTTTGTGGCCTGCACTGTGGTGGCAGGACAGGTAGCTTACATCCTTCTAAGTTGGGAACTGCTGATTGAGGGCTCAGTGTCTGTTATTCTAAAAGTATATTAATTCTGGTTTAAGCACTTGGGCTTCAGGCCAGTTGTTTACATTAAGAAGGTTTGTGGTCTGCACTGTAGTGGCAGAACAGGTAGCTTACATCTTTCTAAGTTGGGAACTGCTGATTGAGGGCTCAGTGTCTGTTATTCTAAAAGTGTATTAATTCTGCTTTAAGCACTTAGGCTTCAGACCAGTTATTTTACATTAAAAGGGTTCGTGGTCTGCACTCTTGTGGGAGGAGAGGCTGGACTCTGCCCTTCTGAGCTGTGAATTTCTGGTTAAAGGCTTATAGTGCCTGCATATTTGAACTGCTTCTTACAGAAATTGGTACACCTTGTTTGATGTAGCATAGACTAGATCCAGGCCTGCTGAATCTAGCTTTTTTTGTATAACTTGAGCACTAATCCAGGCATTCTTTAAAGTATTCAATTGTATTTATTACTGCTTAGTAGTAACTTGATTAAAGTGTAGCTATCATTCTAAGTCTTTTGGATTAAGCACTTGGGCTTCAGACCAGTTGTTTTACATTAGGAAGGTTTGTGGCCTGCACTGTGGTGGCAGGACAGGTAGCTTACATCCTTCTAAGTTGAGAACTGCTGATTGAGGGCTCAGTGTCTGTTATTCTAAAAGTGTATTAGTTCTGGTTTAAGCACTTGGGCTTCAGGCCAGTTATTTTACATTAAGAAGGTTCGTGGTCTGCACTCTTGTGGGAGGAGAGGATGGACTCTGCCCTTCTGAGCTGGGAATTTCTGGTTAAAGGCTTATAGTGCCTGCATATTTGAACTGTTTCTTACTGAAATTGGTACACCTTGTTTGCTGTAGCATAGACTAGATCCAGGCCCGCTGAATCTAGCTTGTTTGTATGTTTGTTGTCTGTTTGCTTGTTATTTCCCTGAAATGCTAATTCCACCTAAAACGGGGCTTTTCAGTGCTTCTGTGGATCCCTAGTGATATCTGCATTGCTTACTGTACTTATTTCCTTGTTTCACTTGAAAGAAAGTTACTGTTTGTCATTTTTGCATTTAAGTTACCTGTAACACATTGCATATAAGATACCTGGCACTTGCTCACTAAAGCAATTATATAAGTCAGCACTAAAAAATTAAAAACACTACACCCTCACAAACTCCCCCTTGAGTACCTTATTCCCCATTGGCCCTTTTTTTCAATTATAAAGGAATTCCCAATACTATTCTAGCATGTCCAAAGGTCAGTTGTCAATCTCATCTCCGGTCCAGCTGGTGAATCTGGGAATCTTGAGGCAATGTTACAACTGCCTCATGTACACAGACAACCCTTTCCTCCTCCCAACAAATTCCAACATATGTGAGAGATGAAACCATATAGCCATACTGGAGGCAAAGCTCTCTCAACTCAGTACTGGCGAAACCAGTCAGGAGGAGAAGGAAACCACACTCACTACAATTCCAGTCTCACATAGAATTACCACGACAGCAAACCAAACACATAAACACACAAAAACATACTCGGAGGCTCTAAATAAAAATCTGCCTAAGCAGCAGAGACCTCCAAAGCAGACAACCGCTACCCCAAAACAAAACACGTGCAACACATAGCTCACAAAGCCAGTGTGCCAAACAGTCACAGCCCTTAAGGCTAAACAACACACCTGATACACTTGTAATAGGTGACTCTATCGTCAGGCACACTGACGTCCCGCTCACCAGGCTGAACAAGGAGAAGGTCATGGTGAGCTGCCTGTCGGGCGCTAGGATCCGCCACATAACACAAGCACTCAGGTCACTCCAAGGCAAGTACAAATATGACTCAATCATTGTCCATACTGGTGTGAATGACCTGAGACGTACCTCCCTGGACTACATGAAAAGAGACATAGAGGCTGAGCATGTAGCCCAGGCCGGTATGACCCTGACCTTGAGTAGCATCTTACCCTCACCAAGAATGATACCACAATTTGAAGACAAGATGATCAATTTCAACAATTGGCTTAAGTATTGGTGTCATTCAAAGGGGATCCAATGCCTGTCAGCCTGGGTTGACATGCTCGACAAGCCACGATGCTTCGCTAGGGACGGCTTGCACCTGTCACCCCTGGGCTTTCGGATATTGGCAAAGGCTCTTGCTACCCCCATAGTGCCTTTTTTAGGCAAGGCTCAAAAGACAAACCCACCTCCATAAGTATCACAAGGGATAAGAAACTAAGAGTAATGCTACTCAACACCAGAAGTCTAAACCTCAAGATGCACATACTCGAAACTCTCCTTAGCATGGAGAACATCGATATCTGTGCAGTAACATAAACCTGGTTCAAGGCTCCCAAGAGAACCCCAGCACTACCAGGTTATACCTCATACCATGCTTTTCGGCCCCAAAACTTGGACCGAACCACAAAAGGAGGGGGAGTATCAATATTCGTCAAAGATACCCACACCTCCAGGTTGGTGGCACAGCACAAAGCATCAGAGACTATCCATGTGCAACTAACAGTGGGTAAAACTGCCTTCCAGTTTATAGCCTGCTACAGACCACCCTCCAAAACCCAGGAACCCCACTCGGCCTTCCTGAGAACACTGGAAAATATGAAGGTCTCTCCAAACACCATTATATTGGGCGACTTCAACTACCCAAACATAGACTGGGAGCATTACTCTAGCTCCAACACCCTAGCCCAAAGGTTCCTAGAATTTATAAACTCAAATGCTATGGAACAACTTGTTACCACTCCCTCAAGAGGGGAAAACATACTGGACCTGATCATCACCAACATGGGGACTCTATGCTCTGGTCCTGGCCTTAATGTCAGCTTTAACTAAACTTATACATGCAAGTCCCCGCACTCCAGTGAAAATGCCCTCACACGCCAGTAGGTGTAGAGGAGCTGGCATCAGGCCCACACTAAGTAGCCCAAGACGCCTTGCAATGCCACGCCCCCAAGGGATACAGCAGTAATTAAAATTGGACTATAAGTGCAAACTTGATCCAGTCATGGTTAAATAAAGTTGGCCAACCTCGTGCCAGCCGCCGCGGTTACAAGTTGATGCCTCCGGCGTATAGGATGATTAAGAGAAACTTTTGCTAAAATCAAATATTGGCCCCGCTGTTATACGCAGGTCGAGGTGTAGCACATGAGAAGGAAGAAATGGGCTACATTTTCTACTAGAAAATACGGACAATTCCATGAAATTGGAGTTCTAAGCTGGATTTAGTAGTAAGAAAAAATAAGAATATTTTTCTGAAGCCGGCCATGAGGCGCGCACACACCGCCCGTCACTCTCCTCAACAATCGTAAGCATAGAGCAAAATCCCAAAAAGGGACGGCATCTCTGATCAGTATTAGCAAAAAACTACGGGCACTCATAAAATCGTCTAAGGCCAGCTTTGAGAGAAAAATTGCACAGGACACTAAGGATAATCACAAGGCTTTCTTTAGTTATGTTAGGAACCTGGGTGGGAATTCCCAGATATGCTCAGAATTATTCCAAAATGACAAAAAATACATTGAACCCACAGACATTGCCAACATCCTAGCTGACAGGTTCAATGCAAACTCCCCCCACCTCCCCACCAAAAGGGCAAATATCTATCCCAGCAGAGTGCTGCCCCCCTGACATCTCAGATGCTCAGGTAAGAGCTGCCCTCTCCAAAGCAAAAAACACAGCATCAATGGGACCAGACGGTGTCCCGGGCTGCGTCCTACATGAACTCCAAGAAGAGCTAAACCCAAACATAAAACTACTGTTCAATCTCAGCCTTACTACAGGATATGTAGCCAAAGAGTGGCGTACAGCAACAGTGGTCCCTCTCCACAAAGGTGGTGCCTCAACAGATCCTGGAAACTATCGCCCCATAAGCCTGACTAGCTTGGTCTGCAAAGCTATGGAAAGAATCATCATGGACCTCATAAATAAAGATATTGGGGACCTACAGACACAGGATCCTACCCAGTTCGGCTTTGTTAAGGGCAGATCCTGCCTCTTAAACCTGGTTGATTTCTTTGAAACAGTCACCAAGGCCATTGACGAGGGGAAGGTGGTCCACACAGCCTACCTGGACCTCGCAAAAGCCTTCGATACAATACCCCAGTTGGGCATTATAGATAAGCTCACCAGCTTAAATATAAACCCCTATGTCACTAGATGGATTGCAAACTGGCTCAAGGACAGAACCCACATGGTTAGAATTGCTGGAGCCATGTCAGACTCCAAACCAGTTACAAGTGGCATCCCACAAGGCTCAGTCCTGGGACCTCTCTTTTCGGTATATATTTCGGAGGTACAGGCCAACATGGAAGGACTGTGGCTGACCAAGTTCGCAGATGACTGCAAACTGGGCGCCATAATTGACTCTCCAGCCGACACAAGCATCCTCCAAAAGGGCCTCATAGAAACAGACAACTGGTGCCAGAGCCATGGCCTCAAGCTAAACGCCAAAAGTGTATAGTCATCCCCTTTGGCAAAACAAAGTGCCCACAAATTACCACATAGGTGGTAATCCATTAAGTACAGAAGAAGTAATTAGGGACCTGGGGACCCAAGTTGATAGCAATCTCTCATTTGACAACCACGTGGCCAAAGTGGTTAGAAAAACATTTTATATAGCCCACCTAATCATGAAGGGATTCACATCTAGATCAGGGGAGGTCATCGTGCCTCTTTACTCATCCCTCATCAGGCCCATAATTGAGTACAATGCCCTTTTGGGATGTACCTTACCAGACACCTGCAGCAACTGGAAAGACCCCAAAAGTACCTCACCAAGAGGATCAAAGGGCTCAAACAAATGCCATATGCTGCCTGGTTAAAGAAACTTCAGCTCTACTCAGTGGCATACCGCCTGCTCAGAGGCGATCTGTGCCTGACGTATAAAGCCATGTCCAACCCGGAATTAATGGACATGCTGCACCTCAGAAAATCCAAATCCCATCGAGCTACGCGCTCGAGAGACTTGAACCTCAGCACTGAAATAAATAGGATATGCTGGAGGGACAGATTCATAACCCAGGGGCTCCCTTCACTCTGGAATAAAATCCCAGTCCAGGTTAGCCAGAGTCCATCATTGACTCTCTTCAAGAGGAATCTTGATGAGTGGATGGGAGATCGTAGGTTTACCCCGGGTATCACTTCTGTGTCACTGTTAGACAGAGGCACAGTATACTAACCTCAAAAAAGGGCATAGCAAAATTAATTTAAAATGGGTGGCGAAAACCAAACACACTCTGGCTAGGCTTATAAATGCCCTAGAGCAGATAGCCTAGTATGAACCTATGAACCACCCCCCAAGGGCCCTATCACAATACCAGAAGAAAGCCTGGTACCCACCATTTCTGCAGCACAGGTAAAAGCTGCATTGTCCAAAGCCAAGGATACAGCATCCATGGGACCTGATAATAGCCCTGGCTGCATTCTACATGAGCTACAAAATGAACTGGCACCACATCTGTGTGCCCTGTTTAGTCACAGCCATACCTCAGGCTATATCCCTAAGGAATGGTGCACTGCTACAGTCATCCCACTCCTTAATGGGGGAGCAACTACAGACCCTGGGAACTATCACCCCATTAGCCTGATGAGTCTGGTTTGCAAAGCTATGGAGCACATCATCAAGGACCTGCTTAACAAAGATATAGGAAATCTCCCAACTCTTGACCCCACACAGTTTAGCTTTGTCAAAGGAAGATCCTGGCTACTGAACCTGGTTGACTTCAAGATAGCCACCAAGGCTGTGGATGAGAGTAAGGCAGTGCATACAGCCTACCTCGACCTGGCCAAGACCTTTGATATCATTCCCCACTCATCAAACTAGGCATCGATCCTTGCATCACTAAGTGGGTTGCAATTTGGCTCACAGACAGGACCCACAGAGTGAAAGTTGCGGATTCCAAGTTAGGGCCCTCTCCTGTTTGCCATCTCCTTCTCAGAAGTCCAGACCAATGCAGAAGAACTCTGGCTGACCAAGTTCGCTGATGACTGCAAGCTAGGAGTCATTGTCAACTCCCTAAGAGATGCAGGCACCCTACAAAACGGCCTCTCTGAGACCAGTGACTGGTGTCAGAACCATGGCCTGAAGCTTAATGCCAAAAAATGTGTTATCATTTCCTTTGAAAAAAAATCAGTTCCCATGAATTGCCATGTTGATGGGAGCCCACAGAACACTGAAGGGGTCATAAGAGATCTGGGCACCCAGGTTGACAGCCACCTCACCTTCAACCACCACATTGCCACTGTGGTCAGAAAGTCCTTCTACCTGGCACATCTTATTACCAAAGGTTTCTCTACCAGGAAGAAAGAGGTCATCATCCCTCATTAGAGCAATCATTGAATATAATGCCCCATTTGGCATGTACTTGACCAGACACCTACAACAACTGGAGAAACCACAAAAGTACTTCACAAAAAAAAGATCCTAGGCCTTAAACACATGTCCTACATGGACAGACTCATGAAACTTCAGCTGTTCTCAGTTTCTTATCACCTACTTAGAGGCGTTCTCTGCTTGACTTACAAAGCCATGTCTGACCCAGCCTTACTTGAAATGCTACACCTAAAGAAATCCCAACCCCCCACGCTGAACACTCCAGAGATCATAACCTCATTACCACAATTAACAGAACATGCTGGAGGACAGATTCATCTCCCAAAGACTGCCCATACTCTGGAATAAGCTTCCCGTTCATGTCAAGCGGAAAACCTCACTGGTCCTCTTCAAGAGAAATCTTTTTTTTTTTTTCAAAAACATTTTTATTTTGTTTTCATTATAAACATATGCAAATGTACATATAACAAATACAATAAAACATTAACAAAACTATTTACAATGTTTACATTCATCCATGATAAACCATTATTTTATCCATGAGAAGTTAGTATTTGTTTAAAAGGTTTTCCAATTTTTGCCATGTTATTTTTTATGAGTAATGTTGAGTTCTATAACAAATGGTTTGCAGTTCTTTTTTACAAACAAATTTTTCTCAATTAATAAAATCTTTAAGCATCAAATCTTGGTTACTTTTCCAGTTCAAAGTAATAACTTTTCTGGCAATTGCAAGAACTGACCAGAGTAACTGAATCTGAGATTTAGGTATTACATTAGGTATAGGAACATTGACTAGGATTAGTGAGTTAGAAATATGACAGTTATCAGACCATAAAGCATTTAGAAAATGTCTGAAGTCTTCCCAGTATTGAACAACATTTCTACATTCAATGAACATGTGAACCCAGTTGGCCTCTAGCAATTCATCACATTTTCAACATTTACTTTCACTGTTTTAGAAGCCGCGGTGGTGCAGCGGTAGCGTTGTTGCCTCACAGCAAGAGGTTCTCCCGTTTGATTCTCGGCTGGAGCGCCTTCTGGCTGGAGTCTTCATGTCCTCCCCGTGGTTGTGGCATTCGAAAGACATGCATAGAATGGGCATGCCTTTGTTGAAGGTTGGGCATCGAGCTGGCAGATCGACACCCGTAAAAAAATTTACTGCCAATCATTAGCGGATTGGAGTTCCACTGTGGCGACCCCTAACCGGGAAAAGCCGAAAGAAGAAGAACAACTTTCACTGTTTTTGAGTATAAGATTTATTTTATGGAGTATAGAAACTCCTATTCATAAAATTCCATGTATACAATCTCCAATGTAATGAAGAAGAGGTACCATACGTAGATTTCAAAAACAATGTTTTGGATTCATCAGGTATTTGTTCTCCATTAATCTTTACATAGTAATTCCAAAAATCTGAGTCAAACTTTAGTGTGCCTTTTCTTAGTATCTTATAGATAGGTGAGATACTTAATTTTTTATCATGTGTCTTTTCAAGACACCTAATAAAAAGCTGGATCAGACTAGGTATAGATTCTTTCTCTAGGTCGATTGCTACTCTCATTTTGTTTTCTTTAATTCTTTTATTTTGTCACATGCTTTAACGAAAGCGCTTTTTTGATGAAAGCTCTTTCGTTAAAGTGTGTTCGGGTTTTATGGATTCGGACGTTTGCTCAATCGAGCAAACATCCTAGATCCATATATATATATATATATATATATATATATATATATATGTGTGTGTATACATACAGTGGATATAAAAAATGTCCACACCCCTGTTAAAATGCCAGGGTTTTGTGTTATAAAAAAATGAGACCACAATAAATCGTGTCTAAACTTTTCCCACCTTTAATGTGACCTATAACCTGTACAATTCAATTGAAAAACAAATTTCTTAGGGGAAAAATATAAAAAATAAAAAAATGTACAATAAGCTGGTTGCATGTGTGCCCACCCTTAACTTTGTTGAAGCACCTTTTGATTTAATTACAGCATTCAGTCTTCTTGGGTAGGAGTCTATCAGCACGGCACATCTTGACTTGGCAATATTTGCCCACTCTTCCTTGCAAAAGCACTCCAAATCTGTCAGATTGCGAGGGCATCTCTTGTGCACAGCTCTCTTCAGGTCACCGCACAGATTTTCTATTGGATTTATGTCTGGTCTCTGGCTGGGCCATTCTAAAACTTAAATTTTCTTCTGGTGAAGCCATTCTTTTGTTGATTTGGATGTATGCTTGGGGTCATTGTTGTGTTGAAATGTGAAATTCCTCTTCATCTTCAGCTTTCTAGCAGATGCATGACGGTTTTGGGTCAAAAGTGAATGGTATTTGGAACTGTTCATAATTCCCTCCACCATGACTAAAGCCCCAGTTCCAGCTGAAGAAAAGCAACCCCAAAGCATGATACTGCCACCACCATGCTTCACTGTGGGAATGGTGTTCTTTTTGTGATGCAAACTGTTGTTTTGGCACCAAACGTACCTGATGGAATTGTAGCCAAAAGGTTCAACCTTGGTCTCATCAGACTATAACACATTTCCCCACATGCTTTTGGGAGACTTCATGTTTAGCTGGGCTTGGATGTTTTTCTGTGTAAGAAAAGGCTTCTGTCTTGCAACCCTACCCCATAGGCCAGACAAATGGAGAATACAAAAGATTGTTGTCACATATTGTACACAACAAGTACTTGCCAGAAATTCCTGCAGCTCCTTCAGTGTTGCTGCAGGTCTCTTGGCAGTCTCCCTGACCAGTTTTTGTCTTGTCTTTTCATCAATTTTCTAGAGAAGTCCAGTTCTTTGCAACATCACTGTTGTCCCATATGTTCACCACTTTTTGATGACTGTCTTCACTGTGTTCCATGGTATATCCAATCCAGTGGAAACATTTTTGTACCCTTCTCCTGACTGATACATTTTAACAATGAGATTGTTTTGATGCTTTGTAAGCTCTCTGCAAACCATGGCTTTTGCTGTTGCAGGCAACTAAGTAAATGTCAGGAAAATCCTACTAGATACAATCTAAACAAGTAAGGGCCTAGTACAGAGCCCTGTGGGACACCTTGACTGTAACTAAGGATTTCACCTGTCCAGTTGATGTGTGATACTTGTCATGTCCTATTTGTAAGCCATGCAGCTATCCATCTTATCAACAGTACATCAATACCTAGTTGTACTAATTTATTGATCAGTGTTTTGTGCATGACCCTGTCAAATGCTGAAGTTAAATCTATATAAATCACATCACAGCACACTTTTTCATTCATAGCTGTTATATTGTTATAGAACATCATGTTACAGGTGGTAATAGTTCTATTAGCCTGACGAGCCTGGTCTGCAAGGCCATGGAATGTATCATCATGGAACTCATAAACAAAGACATTGGTAACCTCCAAACTCTGGATCCCACCCAGTTCAGGTTTGTGAAAGGCAGATCATGCCTCCTGAACCTGATCGACTTCTTTGAGGCAGCCACCAAAGCCGTGGATGAGGGTAAGGTGGTTCACACAGCCTATCTTGACCTCGCTAAGGCTTTCGACACCATCCCCCATTCTGGAATTACAGCTAAACTCACTAAACTAGGTATAAATCCCTATGTCACAAGATGGGTTGCCAACTGGCTCACTGACAGAACCCATACTGTAAAAGTTGCAGACTCCAAATAAAGCAGTGACAAGTGGAGCACCACAGGGTTCCATCCTGGGACCTCTCCTGTTTGATATCTACTTCTCTGAAGAACAGGCTAACACAGAAGTCCTCTGGCTAACAATGTTCGCAGATGACTGCAAACTAGGAGCCATAGTCAAGTCCCCAAATGATGTGGACATCCTACAGAAGGGCCTCACTGAGACAGATGCCTGGTGTCAGAGCCATGGCCTCAAGCTCAGTGCCAAAAAGTGCAGTGTCATCCCCTTTGGTAAAAACTCTGTACCCATGAACTAACACATAGGCAGCAATCTACTTAACACTGAATGCATGATGAGAGACCTCGGGACCCAGGTGGACAGTAGTCTCTCCTTTGATAGTCACATCACCACAGTAGTCATGAAGTCCTTCTACGTGGCACACCTCATCATAAAAGGGTTCTCATCCAGGAAAAAAGAGGCCATTGTTCCCCTCTACTTGTCACTCATTAGACTCATTATAGAGTACAACGCCCCTTTTGGAATGTACCTCACAAGACATCTGCAGCAGCTGGAAAGGGCACAGAAGTACCTTACAAAGAGGATTACTGGCCTCAAACAAATGCCCTACACTGACTGCCTCAAAAAAATCCAGCTTTACTCCATAGCATATCGCCTACTCTGAGGTGATCTCTGCCTAACATGTAAAGCTATGTCAAACCCAGCGCTGTTGGACATGTTACACCTAAAGAAATCCCAATCCCTCCGAGCTACACGCTCTAGGGAACCTAAAACTTGTCACCACAATAAACAGGACGTGCTGGAGGGATAGATTCCTGTCCCAGAGACTTCCTATACTCTGGAACAAGCTACCCATCTATGTCAAGCAAAGTTCTTCATTAGCACTCTTCAAGAAAAATCTTGATGAGTGGATGGGAAATAGGAAATACACCCCAGGGATCACTTCTGTGTCTCTGTTGGACAGTGGCACAGGAAAATAACTTTCTTGGGTGCATAAGCTATGGAACCTTGCTGGCTAAGCTTATGTAGGCCCTTGGGCTGATAGCCTAGTACCTACCTATGAACCTATATATAGTTTAAAGTCCCAACCTATCCAATTCTGACAATAACGTATCCAGTATTACCTTCTCCATTATTTTTCCACAACATTAAAGTAGACTTAAGGGTCTCTATGATTCTGGGTTTGTCCTACTCCACTTTCCCTTAAAGACAGGTTTAATAAGTGCATGCCTCCAATCTTGAGGAATCTCCCCATATTTATATGACCTAGTGAATAATAGATGTAATGGCAGTGTAAGTTCTTGCTTAAGTGTTCTCAGGTCATTGTTACTTATTCTGTCTCCTCCTTGCGCTTTGTTTGGATCCAGTTTGCACAGTTCTTTTTCAATATAATCTAATTTGATTCCGATATCTGGGGTTACCTGGATGTCACTAGGACAACTTACCACCCCTTTTGCAGAGCCAAACTGTTTTGCATAAGATTTTGTAAATATATCTATAACCTGTTGTGTCTGAGAATACATTTTAGAGTCTGCAAACAGTTTATCAATTTGTGTATCTTTACTCCTTCCACATCTTATGTATCTATAAAAAGGTTTCCTGTTATGCTCAATATCTTTATATAAATTTTCCTCAAATGTTTCTTGATCTTGTCTAACACTATGCTTAATCTTTGTCCAGCTCATTTATTTCAGTTTTCAAAGTTGCAGTTCAACCTCTCTAACATTTCTTATATTTTTGTCTCTCACCTTAATCAGGTATCTTGTTCTTATGGAAATATACCCCCCCTGATGTTGCGTGCCTAGATCCTGATGTTAAACATTTTTTTTTACTTTTTGCACTCAATTTCTCTTTCAAAACTTTCCACATTCCATCTGCAGATTTTCCACTGAACACCTCACTCCAGTTAGTTTTATATAGTAACTATTTTGCTTCCCTATAATCTGTAATTAACCTTCTGTGCATTGGCTTACATTTCAGTTTGTCAGAATTATCTAGCAACGAATGAACCTTTATGACCCCATGGTCACTGCACATCAATGGTGGTAAAACTTGACTTGAAGTTACAGTAATTTCTTTGGGAACACAAACAATATCTAGTATATTCCGTCCCCCGGTCGCTTGTTTTACAATCTGAAGCATTTGTCCCTTAATATACTCTGTGAATAATTTCTTTACTAACATTGTTGAATCAATATTATTCCAGTCTGTTTCTGGTATATTTAAGTCCCCAGCTAATATTATTCTTCCCTCTGTGTTTCATGTAAGAAATGTATGAATTCCTCTAGGTCATCTGCACTTGACTTTGGTGGTCTGTACGCTCCAACAATTGTTATATGTTCCAGGGTTGTCTTTATTGTCACAGTTACAGAGTCTATAGTATTGGTGTTATCATTGAACATGTAATAATCACAAGTCTCATAGCTATCTTTAATCACTATCATAACCCCTTCACCTGATTTTTTGTTAGAATGTCTGCTACAGTAAAAACATTTATAGCCTGACAGAACTGGTTTCCAGTCATTGTTCTTTAATCATGTTTCACAAACTATAACAACATCAATCTTGTGGCAACGTAGAAAAATTTCTAATAAAAAAACTTTATTATTGATGCTCCTAGCATTAACAACCATCAGAGATGCATCAAATGTTGGTATCTGTAAACTGTTACATTTTTGACCTGGCAAAAATCCTGGCTAGTGTTTGTCAAATATTACAAAATATCTGCTGCAAAAATTCTCTTCCCCGATCTAGACAAATGCACATCATCCTGTCTGAACACGTGTGCTCAAAAGGAGGCTTGGATGCTCTACACATTTCCATTTTTTAAAACAGGACATTTTTTCCATGTAGGTGTTTATCCAAAAAATCTTTTCATTCACAGTGACCTGACTATCCTTTATGTATGTGATTTGTGAAAAATACATCAAAACACCAGTACAAGCTATACTATCTAGGAGGGCTCTAAGTTCCTACTAACATTCATAGAGTCCTTGTGGATGAGCTCATTTGTACCAACATGAATGAAAACAGATCTGTACTTCCTTACATTAAGGCGTTCCAATGCTTGTTTCACATCTTCTATTTTTGCTCCTGGCAAGCATAACACTACTCTATGTTCATTATCATCTCTGCAAATGTAAGTATCAGTTCCTCTAACTGAATCTCCAATTACAAGAATATCTTTGCTGACCATCTCTGAAGAATCTTCAGCTTCTAATACAGTCATTACTGCTCCATCAATTGTTACGAAGGGTATATCTTCATCACTATTAGTCTTATTAATTCCACTGTTTTCATTGCATATTAAATTCTCATCCAGCTGGCATTGTAAATCCACTGCTTGAGCCATGTAGTCAACATGTCTTTCTCTTCTTTTTTTCTTACAGTAATGTTCTTCAATCCTTCCACGTTCAGTTTTAATGAACCCCTGCACTACCAGGCTATAACTCATACCACACTTTTCGGCCATGTAACCTGGACCAGAACACCAAAGGCGGAGGTGTGTCCATATTCATTAAGGATAACCACACCTCCAGGCTAGTTGCTCAACATAATGCAGCCAAAGTTATCCAAATGCAACTAACTCTGGGCAAAACTGCAATCCAAATTGTATCTTGCTACAGATCACCCAGCATGCCCCAGGATTCCCACTCTTTTCTTGATGTACTGTAAAATATTAGGGTTCAACCAAATACCCTAATAATGGGTGATTTCAACTACCCCACCATTAACTGGGAAAACTATTCATAAACCAACTCCTTCACTCAACGCTTTCTGGAATTCATAAACTCCAATGCCCTGGATCAACTTATCCACACCCCCACCAGGGGCAACAATATCCTAGATCTAGTCTTTACCAACATGAGTGACCGGTGTTCCACACCTGAAGTCAATACCTCATTGGTCTGATCCGGCCATAAGCTAATTACTCTACATATCCACATCCTGCCCCCAACCCCCATTAAGGAAAGCATGGTAAAAAATTTCTCCGAAGCCAACTACATGCTTCTTAAGAAAGAAGTGGTGAACTTCATGACACCCATGCAGATGGACAATACAGTTATGACTACTGAATCCTACACAATTGCACTTTATAAGCAATTACATGAGTGCATGGATCGTGCTAACCCAAACAGAACCAAGACACTATCCTCCAAAAAAAGGAAGCCAATCTGGTGGTCCCCTGCCATAAACAAACTGTACAATAGAAGGAAGAAACTGTTGCAAAAGAGAGTAAAATCCCATGAGTGGAGGAACTCCCTGGTCAGCCTCAGTAAGAAGCTGCGATCCCTGATAAAATCCTCCAAAGCTAGTTATGAAAACAAAATCGCCACTGATTCTAAAGACAACCACAAAGCATTCTATAGCTATGTCAAGACTCTCAATAGCAACACTCAGATCTACTCTGAGTTACAGCACAATGGCACTAAATATACAGACCCAACTGATATTGCCAACATCCTGGCAGATAGGTTCAGTGCTAACTTTACCCCTCTCTCACCCCCTAAAGAGCCCATCTCTACCGGAAGAATGCAAAGTTCCTGTAATCACAGCTGCACAGGTAAAAACCACACTCTCCAAAGCCAAGAACACAGCATCCATGGGACCAGACAACATCCCAGGCTGCGTTCTACACGAACTACAGAACAAACTGGCAACCCACCTAAGTACCATGTTCAATCATAGCCTCACCTAAGGCTGTATGCCTGTTGAATGGCGCACAGCGACAGTTATCCCACTCCACAAGGGGGGGAGCCACCATGGACCCCAGGAACTACCACCCCATTAGCCTGATGAGTCTGGTCTGCAAGGTCATGGAACATATCATCACGGAACTTATAAGCAAAGACATTGGTAATCTCCAAACTCTGGACCCCACCCAATTCAGGTTTGTAAAAGGCAGATCATGTCTCCAAACCTGATAGACTTCTTTGAAGTAGTCACCAAAGCTGTAGACAAGGGTAAGGTGGTTCACACAGACTATCTAGATCTTGCCAAGGCTTTCGACACCATCCCCCACTCTGGAATTATAGATAAACTCACTAAACTAGGTATAAATCCCTATGTCACAAAATGGGTTGCCAACTGGCTCACTGACAGAACCCACACTGTGAAAGTAGCAGACTCCAAATCCAACTTCAGACCAGTGACAAGTGGAGTACCACAGGGTTCAGTCCTGGGTCCTCTCCTGTTTGGTATCTACTTCTCTGAAGTACAGGCTAACACAGAAGGTCTTTGGCTAACGAAGTTCGCAGATGACTGCAAACTAGGAGCCATAATCGAAACTCCTAACGATATGGACATCCTACAAAAGGACCTCACTGAGACAGATGCCTGGTGTCAAAGCCATGGCCTCAAGCTCAATGCCAAAAAGTGCATTGTCATCCCCTTTGGTAAAAACTCTGTACCCATGAACTACAACATAAGCGGTAGTATACTTAACACAGAAAGTGTGATAAGAGACCTTGGGACACAGTTGGACAGTAGTCTCTCCTTTGGTAATCACATCGCCACAGTAGTCAGTAAATTTTTCTACATGGAACACCTCATCACAAAAGGTTTCTCATCCAGAAAAAAAGAGGTCATTGTTCCCCTCTACTCATCACTCATTAGACCCATTATAGAGTACAACGCCCCTTTTGGTATGTACCTCACAAGACATCTACAACAACTGAAAAGGCCGCAGAAATACCTCACAAAGAGGATTACCGGCCTCAAACAGATGCCCTATGCAGACCGTCTCAAAAAACTCCAGCTTTACTCCATCTCATATCGCCTACTCAGAGGTGATCTCTGCCAAAACATACAAAGCTATGTCAAACCCAGAGCTGTTGGACATGCTCCACTTAATGAAATCCCAATCCCTCTGAGCTACACGCTCTAGGGACCTAAACCTTGTCACCACAATAAACAGAACATGCCGGAGGGATAGATTCCTGTCCCAGAGACTTCCCATACTCTGGAATAAACTACCTATCTATATCAAACAAAGCTCCTCATTAGCACTCTTCAAGAAAAATCTTGATGATTGGATGGGAAATAGGAAATTCACCCTGGGGATCACCTCTGTGGCTCTGCTCGACAGTGGCACAGGAAAATAATTTTCTTGGGTGGCAAAAGCCAGGGTACCTTTTTGGCTGGGCTTATATAATCCCCAGGGCCGACAGCCTAGTACCTACCTATGAACCTATTTCTTCCCTTTTACCTGCCCTTTGCTTCTTTTTTCTACCTTTTTTGGAAAGGTGATGCCTTTTTCTGTAGACTGAGGGTTTTCTGATAGGCAGATATCTTCATTCCCTGTCACCACTGTGTTACATAACAAAGCATAATCCTTTTTACTACGTATTCTCTTTCCTTTACAGTCATTTGTCAGTTTCTTTTTCTTCCTTGTTATTTGTTGAGAACTTCTTCCTTTCTTTCTTTTTTTTGTTTCTTTCTAAATAAACTAGATCCTCCAATTGCTGAGTACTTGCATCCACAATTCCATAGTTCTCAGGGGCCTCATCATGTTTCATAGAAGTTGAATGTTCTTTGTAGAAAATAGATGCATCATTTCCTAAATCTGTTCTATTTGTTCTATGCCTAACATTATTTAGTTCATCAGTCCAGTCATTAATATATGACACAACAGTTCTCCAAGCCATGCCAATTGCACAAGTGCAATCATCATCATTAAGTCGAGATTTGCTTCTAACAATGGTTAGCAAATCATCCAACTTTTGACACTAGGAACAAAGATCACCAGTGTTATCAGCTGTTACCTTTAAATATGCATAGTATTTATTACACTGTACAAGATACTTGTGCATTAACAAATCATTAATTGCATACTCATTTAAAGAATCCATATTCAGCTTTAATTGAATAAAATATTGCAAAGGAAAAAAATTACACAAAGTAAGTAGAAAAGAATTCAAAGGAACTTAAATCAACTTCTATGACAAAAATTATACCAGCAATATCCAACTAAATAATAAAATACAATAAAGTTGTTCTGACCATACAAGTTCTACCAGCCAGACAAAAGTTGTAATTTCTTTATGTCGCACGCAAGGCTCACTATAGCTCGCAGTCACACCTCCTTTTAACAGTAAAAATAAATAAAACTGCTCTTACATTTTCCTGTCTGCAGTCTGTGCAAATGTGTAACTGTCTAGGCCCCTTGTGGTGGCCAGAGCTTGCCTGTCCAAAACCTATCCCTTTCTCACAACCAAAAGTGAAACTACAGGTAAAACAACAAAATATGAATCAAAGTAAAACTTGTTAATAAGCAGTCTCTTCCTACCTACAAACAGTTAAAATAGTGATAACAAATGCAATATAAATTCAAATAAAACTGCTCCTACTGGTCAACTCCACAACAAATCACAAACCAAGACAGGATTGTTTTGATATGCTCATGTACATATCTATATGTGTGTGCGCGCGCATGCGCACCCTACTTGAACAACCCATTTACAGATGGGAATCTGGGGAAAGCGTCCAAAAGAGAATAGGCAGGGTCTAATACATTAATAATGAATTGTAACTGTTCAATTAATACTCTCAGTGAGAGTGTCAATAAAGGCACATGTATGCAGGTCTACAATAATATAGTACAGTTAGCCTGAAAAAGATGGTAGTAAAACAGATTTTGATATCCGTGTAAAGCCAGGAAATTATAATGAGTCTGGATTGGAAGAGATTATGTTATAGATTATTATTTCATTAGAATAATAGTATCTGAAGAAACAGAATGATACAGTCAGGACTGAAAATCTAAAGAATATGTACTACTGTTTTGTGTTTCTAGAACATATGCATTAGTTAATAGCAACTACTATTTTTTAAGAAAGAGTTTACAACAAGCATTAGGAAGTAATGATTGTTAGGCACGTGTATAAATTTATATACACACACATTTTATGTGCAGCTGTTTTGGGTTTAGACTCATAGGTCCTTGACTTCATGAATTTTGCAGTGTTC